>NC_072732.1:172393705-172445782 GCF_026930045.1 Uloborus diversus | reverse complement strand
TTCACGTATCAACTAGTTACTCAAGCAGAACATTAATACGAATTCACGTAGCATAATATTCCACAAAATGCGAAATGCGAATTCCATAAAGTTGAGCAAAGCTAAACCAACGCTACTTGATACAAACAATGTAACTACTACTTCTTGTCGTGAATCTAAACACGAAAAAAAAAAATATTTTTTCCCTGAGGTTTTTTCTTTCCCCAGGTTTTCCCCAAGAAAAAAAAATTTCCCCAAAGAATTCCCCTCAAAACTCATTTCCCCAAAATTTCCCCAGAGAACACCAGATTTCCCCAAAATGGGGAAATTTTCCCCAATCTGGCAACACTGCGGCCGACTCAGACTCCTGGATTTTGGAACGTCCGACTCCGGATTTTTTTTTTTTTTTTAATTTTTCCCCTTTCATAGTAAAGGAGGAAAACCCAAACAGTAATTGAAATATTAGGTAATTTTTTATGAAAGTTTTGCGTCGTGTTTTATTGCAAACCTTAAGATGCATACAACGTTGGATATTCAATTTGAAAATCAAATTTTCCAATAGTTAGGGTTTCTAAAGTGAGATTTCTCAAAATCCCCCCTTTTTTTTTCAAAAAAAGGAAGAAGAAATTATTTGCTCTCCTTTTAATGTTTAAAAAATCAATGTTGATCAAATCGTCTGAATTCAATTTTTGAAAACTGTAACTTTCGAGAAAGAAGCTTTAAAGGTTCCCGGATATGACACCCATCTGAAAGAGGGGGGAGAGGGTGACACTCCAAGTTATTTTTAGTAGTTTCTAAAAAATATAAATTCTTTAATTCTGAAATATTTCCCCAATAAATCATAATTTATATTTCCTCAAAAAATTTCAATGAAAATAGGGTTGTTCTGTTCCTGGAAGAGGATGAGTTACAAATGCGTCTGGAGCAAATTTTACACAAAATGCGGGTGGTATACGGCTTTGTAAGAATAGTTTTGAAACTAACTGTATTTCTTCTGCTCTCCAATTTTAAACTTAAATATTATAGGCCTCGATATTAAATCGACATTAATTAACCTCGATTTTAAGATTAACTTCTATTGAGCATTTGTAATCAAGAAATCATTTACTGACTTTATTATTATGATTATATTTATATCATTATATATTATGCAATGTTATTTCATAGAAAAACACTTTCTCCACTTTGTGTAGAATATTGCATAGTGCATTAATTAAAGGGTTTCTTTCAAAAAAAAAAAAAAAAAACAATGGTGAAAATGAACGAACACTGCTGCCTTCAGACCGAAATAAATACTTGATCCGCTGGGTGACATGGTTTTTTCCTTTGACAATGCGATCATAGATGGAAAACGTGTCTGCACCCCTCCCTATATATGAAATGGTAAATACGGTCCTGTTAGTATGTTGATTGACAGCAGACAGCCTAGAGCTATCCAAAAAACTTTTTTTCGAATGACCCCATTCTGTCTCTAAAACTAATTTAGCATTTTTACGTGAAACCTGACTCGGTTATAACAAGACCTGATTTAACAAGAACCTGGATTTAGAGAGGAAATCAGAAATACTTGGTTGGTACAATGTTAAGTCTATGGGAGCATAACTCGCTTTTAGCGAGTAAAACTTCGCTTAAAGCGAGCAATTCGCTTAAAGCTTTCCATTAAAGTGATGTCTATTTCATGCAATTCCTCATGATTTATAAAATTTCTATTGATTTCCAACTCAGCTTAGCCTTTTGTGGTAAATTTTCTTTAACATTCTAAAGTCAACCGGAGGTTTGTAATCTTTACTATTAATAAAGCTGAAAGTCTTTTTGTCTCTCAGGATCTCTCTCTGTCAGGATCTCTGTGACGTGCATAGCGCCTAGACCGTTCGGCTGATTTTCATGAAATTTGGCACAAAGTTAGTTTGTAGCATGGGAGTGTGCACCTCGAAGCGATTTTTTCGAAAATTCGATGTGGTTCTTTTTCTATTCCAGTTTTAAGAACAAAAATTATCATAAGATGGACAAGTAAATTACTAAATTATCATAACGCGGAACCGTAACATGGGCACAAGCCAATTGGCGAGAAAATTCACCATACATTATTTGTAAATATACAAGCGACCCAAAAGACCTTTATAATTTTCTATTACGGGCGAAGCCGTGCGGGTACCACTAGTGAATCATAAATCCTGAGAACAAGCGATGACATAATTTTTTTTAATTTGTGGAGTAAAGAAGCATTTAAAAATTATGTATGCGTGTGTTTTGTGTATTCCTCAGAAACAGTGACACAAGAAAGAGACATTCAGACAGTTCAAAGGAAATTAACCAACTTCTTTGGAACTGTTAAGTGATTACAAAAAAGAAAAAAAGGCAACCATGATAAATTTTTATGATTTTTTTTCACGAACCCGTTTTTTACGAGTACTCGGTTATAACGAGCAAACATCGCGGTCCCCTTTGCACTCATAAAAGAGAGTTAGACTGTATTTTTTGACTCCACATGGAACCACCTTAAAAAGCCTTACATACCCTATTATAGCAGATCTGTGCATTGCAAGCGAATGCTTTTTTTGATATTCTGCCAGATTACCATAAGCAGCTGGGGCACTAAAAAAGCGAGGGGTCAGAGGAGATGCGGCCATGACATGGGGGGATGTACAGGGGGAAGAAGGGACACTTGTCGGCTCGTGCTCGAGCCTGAAAAGGGACCGAGATTTTTAAAATGAGGGGTGAAATATATGTAGGGATGTAGGGGTGAATAAATGGGAGGGGGCGGAAAGTCAATCGCGGCGGGCCCCAAGATTTTTGTGCAAAAGTAAAAAAGCAAAAAAGTTGAAGTAAAAAAGCAGCGTGCTTAAATTTGACTTTTTGTAGAAAATCTGACTACATGATTGGATTTCAAAATCGCTGTTGAAGACCTTTTCAAATAAATTCGAGACACAATCTCAAAAAATCGGGACACAGTAGACTCACTAGTTCCAATTTAAAGTTCCATTATTAACTTTTATGTATCAAAATGAGAAAAATATAGAAAATCCTCTAAAATCAATTCTCCTTTCCTTCAACGTGTGAATTGATAAATATTATCGTTTTTTGTTTTTCAGTTTTTTAACTACGAAAAATGGAAGGGCAATACCCCTGCAGTTTTGAAAGTAAGGGCAGGGGCGGATACAGGATTTAATTCTTTTTTTTTGGGGGGGGGGGGGGGAAGGGTCATGACCAGGGGTGATAGTGGACTCAAGTAAACATTTTTGAAGACACTCTGAAATTTTCAAAAACTATGAGAAAGTGCGCTCCCCCCCCCTCCTCCGTAATAAATTCAAAATTGGATGAAAAAATCATTAAAATAATCATTTTTAAAGTTTTTTTTTTTTTTTTAATAACTTTTCATGTTTTAGAATGTGTTTTGTCAGCCCTAAATTTTCGGAAACGGCAACCCAAGATTATGTAGTCTCACGTAAGGCAATTTTCTTAAAACTTAGGTTACATTTAATTAAAATAATAATAATATAATAATTCAAGTAAATCACTTAGTTTGACCTTTGGGATTCACCTTGTAAAAGCCGTAAAGGAATAGTATGATTTTCGTGTTCTAACGGTGAACTTTGAATTTGTGCTGAAAAAATGTTTTAATCCTGTTCAAATTAACATATAATAGCGACTTTGAATAAAATGGGCATCTCAGATACGAGTTGAAAAAACGTATAGGGCTTGTTGATATTTGTAGTAGAACCCGATCTGGGCCTGAAATGAAGGGTTGTTTGGCATAAAAATTGTGATGAAACATTAACTGACGTAACTAAAAAGTTATTGCACATTATAATAAACATTAAGAAAATAGCTTCTTCGACGGTCTCTGCTCTTTTTACTTCCTTTTACAAAAAAGGAAGTATTGTATTAGCGAAAATATTTTCACTCTAAAATCGGCCTTAATTTCCATTTTGCTCACCCCCAAAAAAATGCTGATTTTTTTTCGACCCGACCACACGTGGATATATGCCTAGGAACGTACAGACACCCGAAATATCCATTTTGACGATCCCCGAGTTAATTACAAAGAGTTTTCTCGTGACGTCCGTATGTACGTATGTATGTATGTGCGTATGTGCTTATGCATGTCGCATAACTCAAAAACGGTATGTCCTAGAAAGGTGAAATTTGGTACGTAGACTCCTAGTGGGATCTAGTTGTGCACCTTCCCTTTTGGTTGCATTCGGATGCTCCTAAGGAGGTCTTTTACATCTTTTTTGACGGAAATCATTGTTAATTTCAATGCTAACTCAAGTGGTGTTATAATTTGTCAAACACTTAGCGACATATCGCCAAGCTTTAGCCGCCAAGTTTTGTCGCCAACTTGGTGAAAAATTTGGCGATTTTTTTTAAAATCTGTTTTTTATTCGGCCAACGTTGGTGATATTTAAAGAGTTAAACACTGAATCACATTAAAATTGCCAATAATTGGGACATAAATCTGTGTAAAACGTTTTTTTTTTTTTTGCTTCGGTTCACAAAAAACTAGGGGTGAAAATAGTTAGTGTTTCCTTGCTTACTTTAAGGTGCTATTATCATTAAATTGGCGTAAAAGGAAGTCATGTGATGCACACATCAGCTCGTTTATATTTTATGTACTGATACCTCCGTAAAGAAGGCTCAATTCATTCATATTTCTGATAATGACACATCTATCTTGTATGCAGAAATATACTATTAGAACTTCACTTAAAAATGCGGCAAAAACCTAATTAAAAATTAAATATTTTATTAATGTAATTTAGACATTGATCAATACTCAATGACTGATTCTTTTCGGTTGTAGGAAAATCGGAGGAGCATGAGAACGTCGCAGTCTCAGAGTCTGATACAGGAACTCAGGATTTATTTCCATCGGATATGGATTCATCTTTTTTTTTTAATCTTTGCGAAAAAAAGACAACAATGTTTTGTCACCCGAAAACTTCATTTTTTTTTGTTATAGGTTGTCCTTTTCTTACAAAACGCGGCTTTTTTCGGCACAGTTCTCGTCTAATACAAGGGGCTAATTTACGGAAACGCTCGTCTAACGAGGTTTCGCGCTAACGCAAAACTAAAATTTTAGAATTTTTGCACGACACAAAATCCAAAAAACACTGATTTAAACTAATTAACTATTTACAGCACATTTATGAATAAACTCAGTATGAACAAAAACGAAACAGTCTAAAAATCACAAGAGAAAGGAATAATAATTTACAGAGACTTTACATAAAAAATAATTACACAATCAAATGTTTCATCAATTGTAGCGATGCCTTACAGTTCTGGAAATATCCTATCGTTCATTAAATTTGTTGCATTAAATGCGATCAGGTGGCAGACACTTCTTTGTTGTGCCACAAAAAAAAAAAAAAAAAAAAAAAAGGAATTCAAAAATCATTTTCTTTTTCTTATGGTTCCGTTCAGGTTTTTTTTTCCCCAAGTAGTCATTTTCACTATCAAATGCAATGAATAACCTTATAACGATTTAAAAGAAATTTTGCAGATTCCATGGGGGGGGGGGGGTCGCGACCCACATGATCCCCCTCCCTCCTTGTATGCCCAAAAAATACTGAATTTCAGAAAAAAATTCTTTTTTGTATGGTTTTGATCAAGTTTTTTTTTTTTTTTTTTTTTTTTTTTGTGTATTGGTAGACTTGCCAGATTTCTGAAATGTTCAAGCTGGACACCGGAATGCACCCCCCCCCCGCGTCGCTAGTATTCAAAGGGGTTCACATCCCTGGCTGATTTTTGGAGCGTTTTATAGGGCAGTTTATTCTTAATGTTATAAATAAATGGTTACTAATTATGAGCCTAAAACAGAGGCAATAAAAAACAACATAAGCAGATAAAATTTGAACTTTTCACTTCTGAGCTGTAAATTTTTACAATTTATTTCAGTTAGAAAAAACACTTTGAAGAAGCGGAATAAAAAATTTAGATATACTTTTCATTTTATAGAACTTTTTAAGAGTCTTTTTTTTTTGGTTTTAATCTTGCTGTAAAAATCATCACAAGCTAATCCGGTATCAATTATACTAGTCAGTTATACAAATGATTATCTTACTACTATTATATATGCGAAAGTTTGTCTGGATGTATGGATGTATGGATGTTTGTTACTCTTTCACGCAAAAACTACTGAACGGATTTTGATGAAACTTTACAATAATATAGCTTATGCCTCAGAATAACACATAGGGTAATTTTCGTCCCGTTATGGGCTTCAAAAACCCCCTTAGAGGGGCAATAAAATACAATTTTCGTATAAATTCTCTAATATGGGGATGAAAAAATACTTGCACATATTTACATTATATGTCCATCGAAAGCTCTGATTTTTCTGCAGAAGATGGTACCTGTTCGAAATTTCTAAGTAGAATAAAAAACGAGTTATGAGTTTTTTAGTTGCATGTTCGAAGGCTTTCCTCAACTCAATGCAGTATCTAGTCCTAAAGAATCATTCACAGTTAACCATTTTTCTACCTTTTTGTCAGCTTTGTCTGTCAATAGCTCACGTTCACGTATAACAGGGGTGTTCACCTCACGTGTGGGAGGGGGGGGGGAGATCAAGGCACAGACTGCGCAATTGAAATTTTTAGCGTGGGAGGTTGATGGTATTTCTATCTTTTGGGGGGTCTTCGCTATATTTAAGGGGTGCGCCCTGGCTTCTGAGTGGGCACCCCTACGTATTACATCAGTTAACCAATTTTTATGAAATTTGTCAATTTGAAATTCTTTGAAACAAACAAAATGCACCGGAGTGTGATTTTTTATTTTATTTATTTATTTATTTACTTTCATTTTCAGCGAAAATTAATTAATATGGAATCGAAGAAAGTTCAGCTGTCTCATACAATTTTAAAGCCCGTAAAAGAAACATGCAAGATGAAATTCCATCTTCTATTAACGTACCAAAATGAAAGAAATGAAAAGTGATGGACGATATCAGCCTTTGTAATCGATCTTCAACCGAAAATTACCTTTTGTCGAAAAACTAGCGCCAATGAGTAAAATATTTCGCAATTAAGACCTGTTGTAACTTCTTGCCTTCCTGTAACTTTCATACAAAACCTTTCTATTCAACTCCGAATTTCTCAAAATAATACCGTTGTGTAAATTGAAAAAAATAACTTTCGTTTTGCAAGTTTTTCCTAGTAACAGTTTAAAAGGAAATTACCGATTCTCGAAGAATTGATTCTGAAAATAACTCTGAGGAAATTCATTCAAAAAATCATAGTTGTGTTTCACTTCCCCCCTTAGAAATATAATATAATCAAGGCATTATTTAAGACTCAAAGGGCTGTCAATTTTCCATTAGAAATGATTAAATATTGCCGTAACTGAAAAGGTACATGTTAAACCTATTGCAAAAGAAATAATTCGCTGAAGTGGTTAAAACTTTTTTTTTTTTTTTTTTTTGCATCAGAGTTCCCATCAAGAAAAAATTAGAAGACTTTCAAGAGGACATTTTTAGAAAATTCAGATATAAGATCAATCTTTCTGTGTTTTTGGGATGATCACTAAAAGATGATAGAAGATAACTGGAGTGCGAGAAAGAGGTCATAACTATTGGAAGAACTCGATATAGGTAGTCTGGTGCCAGAACTTGCAGCCTATTTCAAAGCTCCAGCTTTTAAGGTAAAGGAAAAGTCCTATACATTACTACGGTGAAGATCATAAATTTAAAAATTCAGAACTGGTAAAAAATACGTTAAAGTATTTGACAGTGATGGCAAATTCTGTCCTATCGGAAAGAGTTTCTCTCTGACTGGTGGGATACTCAGCGAAAAGAGAAATGCATTTCTGGGGAACAAAATAAACAAACTTCTTTTTCTCCAAACTGTCAGCACCAAATATTGGGAATTAGTTATCGACTTTCCCCAACAAGTCGTCCTTATTACTTACAATTTGTGTTTAATTATGTAGCACTAGCAATACCACACATATTTATTGCTCTTAATTATTCGCAATTCCAATAAACTATAGGGGGCGCTGCAACAACAGTAAAATGGCGGATGAAAAAGGTAAAACAAACAAATGCCGGAACTTATAGCTTGCTTTAAAGCCCAGTGAATGACAGTAATTTTTCATCGTGTTTGTAGGAAGCTTTCTTTTCGATTCCTCTGAAATTACATTTCACCACAAACTGTCTGAAGCCTGTAATTTACAAGAAAGAAATCACGTGGAACGGAATATTTTACGTTTTTCGGTAGTATTGTTAATCACCGCAAGGAAGCGTATTCGAGCTCTGGAGTTGCGAATACTTGTTAGAATTAATTTTGTAGTTTTAATTTAATTTTTACAACTCTTTCTCATCTTTCAACTGACGGTAAGTGCAATGATAAATTTTTTCTTAGATTCTTTTTTGATTTAGATTTACTTTCATTCAGTTTGAAAATATTACCTTATAACTAGTTTGTATTAATCGTTGCATGTCTTATTATCATTTTTTGTCCTATTTTAGTACCAAGATGTTATTCCTATTCGCAAATCCAACGAACTATAGGGGGCACTGTAGCCACTTTCTAATGGCGGACGAAAAAGGTAAAACAAACGCACGTGGTAACGAAGAAAATGCTAATAAGCCTAGTAAATTTTGTTCGTATGCATGATTTTTTCGCTTTATTCTTTTTAAATTAACTTTCAAAGTCTTGTTGATATTCTGGCTCACGTAGAAAGAAATGAGAATTAAAGAAGCATTACTAAACGTCAAATATTAAAGCAAATTACGTAGTTCGTAGTTGTAAGCAACCATTTCCACGATGTTGAATTCGATATTTATCAATTTTTGATGGAACTACATTTTCATTGCGACCATAAGACTGACAAGAATAACAATTAATGCTAGATAATTTAATTACATGACATTACGAATTATTATCAAAAGAAGAAGATGATAATTCTTTACCTTGCTTGGCTAGCGCTAATTGTTTTGCATTTGCAGCTGAGTTATTTTTCTCAAATTGCCGAATCGGTTAATTAAAAGTTTTTCTGTTTCGTATACAGTAGAACCTCTCAATAAAGGACACTAAGGGGACCAGATATTTTGTCCCTTAAATAGAGGTGTCCCTTATTCGGAGATGGGTGAATTGATGCATGCTGTGTACTTAGTAGAATTACATCACAATAAACATTGACTTATGATTAAATACTGAAAACGTTTCATATATGCTAAACAAAATTCACAATTATTCAAATTAAAACTTAATAAAATTACAATTATATTATTTTATTAATTAAAACTTAATAAAAAAATTTGTAATGACATAGTTTTGTGGCATACAGAAATAATTTTGAAGTGTAATTCATTACATATATTGCTTTATGTTATGTAATTCACTATGTAATACTATGTGAATTACAATTAATGTTCAAATTTAACGTTTTATCTTTACTAATAATAAAGCTGAAAGTCTCTCTGTCTGGATGTCCGGAGGATGTCTGGATCTCTGTGACGCGCATAGCATCTAGATCGTTCTGCCGATTTTCATGAAATTTGGCACAAAGTTAGTTTGTAGCATGAGGATGTGCACCTCGAAGCGATTTTTCGAAAATTCGATGTTGTTCTTTTTCTATTCCAATTTTAAGAACAAAATAATCATAAGAAGGACGAGTAAATTACGAAATTATCATAACGTGAAACCGTAACATGGGTACAAGTCAATTGGCGAGAAAATTCACCATACATTATTTGTAAATATACAGGCGAACCAAAAGACCTTTTAATTTCTCTATTACGCGCAAAGCCGTGCCGGTACCACTAGTTGTTTATAAAACTAATTAGTTGCTTTGCACTCTCCGTCGGCCCTGAATAAGTTGTTGAGAAGGTAAATCACGCATGTTAATTTCAGCAAGTTTTTTTTTAACAATATATTACTTGTTTCCTTCACAATATGTTTATGTCAAACTTACCTCAATTAGTTTTTAGAGGAAAAGTGAAACTTGAATTCCAGAAAAATTCACTATTTCTAATGCACTTATACATTATTTTGGCTTTGCAACTGTCCCTTAAACAGAGTGTCCCTTAATTAGAGGTCAATACATGAAATTCCCTATTCAAAGGGACTGGGACCAGAAAAAATGTCCCTTAAATAGAGGTGTCCCTTATTCGGAGGTGTCCCTAAATGGAGGTTCTACTGTATTTCTAATTTCTGAATTATGATTTAATTATGTCATGCTATGCAAATCATCAACAAAATTCTCACGGATATATGGCGGTAGTTTTCTTTTTAATTTGATCTACCATTATTTCTTTTTACTTATCGAATTCTGTAATCTTTCTACCATTTTATTCCACTCATGATAAAAAAAAAAAAATTCGCAACTCCAGCGCTCGAATACGCTACCTTGCAGTGGTTTACAAAACTGCCGAAAAAACTAAAACATTGCCACATTGCGTTCTACTTATGTCGGTTGACGTAAACACAGGCAGTTTGTTCTAAGTATTTATTAACGCAATCGATGTGTCTTAGATTGCTTTCAGCTACAGAAATTGTTTCGTCGCTTAGTAGTATTCTCGAGCTTCTCAAAATAATGTTAGTTTTCCTTATTTTCTTTTAAAACGTGAGTTGATTCGCCAAATTTGTTCAGGGTTATAGTTTTAGTAATGTGCGAGCAATGTAGCCTTGGCGAGATTGCGCATGTTGGTTAAACCATTTTTAATTTTTATCATGAGTGGAATTAAATAGTAGAAAGATTAGCAGAATTCGATGAGTAAAAAGAAATAATGGTAGATCAACTGAAAAGAAAACTACCACCATGTATCCATGAGAATGTCGTTGATGATTTGCATAGCATGACATAATTAAATCATAACTCAGAAGTTAGAAAGATCGAAACAGAAAAATTTTAAATTAACCGATTCGGGAATTTGAGAGAAATAACTCAGCTATAAATGCAAAACAATAAGCGCTAGCCAAGCAAGGCAAAGAAGTATCACCTTCTTTTGATAATAATTCGTAATATCATATTAAATTTTCTAGCATTAATTGTTATTCTTGTCAGGCCACAATTTAGTTTTATCAAGAATTGATAAATATCGAATTCAACATCGTGGAAATGGCTGCTTAGACCTACGAACTATGTAGTTTTCATTAATTTCCGACGTTTAGTAATGTTTCTTGAATTCTTATTTCTTTCTACGTGGGCAAGAATATCAACAAGACTTTGAAAATTAATTTTAAAAGAATAAAGCGAAAAAATCATGCATACGAATAAAATTTACTAGGCTTATTAGTATTTTCATCGTTACCACGTGCGTTTGTTTTACCTTTTTCGTCCGCCATTAGAAAGTGACTACAGTGCCCCCTATAGTTCGTTGGAGTTGCGAATAAAAATGGTTTAACTAAAATGCGGAATCTCGCTAAGGTTACTTAGCTCGCACAATACTAAAACTATAACCCTAAGCAAATTTGGCGAAACCTTTCAGCTGATAATAAAAGCAATAAAATAATTTCTTTTTCGGTTGAACATTTTTCATTTTGTTCTACGATAATTTATTCAAAAAAATTTTTTGCATACAGTCCATTCCAACTAAATCCTGCTGTAAAATATGGTTAGTTGAATTAATTTAAGATTAAAAAAAAAAAACATATTCCTACAAATTCACACAAAACAATAAAAAATTTTACCTGGTATAACGTTATCCAAGTTTTCTTGTGAACGCTCTCACCATTTCTCTATCAACTCACGTTTTAAAAGGAAATAAGGAAAACAGGTCTATAATTTCCCGCACTCCCTTTAGACCCTTTCTCGAAGAGCGGTGTAATGTTAGCCTACTTCCAGTCCTCTGGCACTGTCCCCGGGTTATAAGAAGCACGGAAAATATTTACAATTACATCTGCTAATTCCTCTACACATTCAACTAAAATTTTTGGATAAATATTATTAGGTCCCGGAGCCTTAGCCTCTTTAATTTTTTTCAAATGAAGTAAAACGTCATCCCTGGAAAATACAAAGACCTCAAGCTGTACTATAGCTTGTGTCTTGTTGGTGTCAACTGTTGAGATACAGTTATCGTTAAAAACACTCGAAAAAAAGTTATTAAGAACATTAGCAATATCACTATCGTCCTGAATTAAAATTCCGTGCTCATCAATGGCCCAATATGAATATTTCGAACTTTCCCCGAATTAGCATATGCAAAAAACCTCTTGGGATTCCTGTTTATGTTATCTGCCAGTCTTTGCTCCAACTCTCTTTTCTGAATTCGTACCAAATACTTAAATTTAGCCTTGCCTTACAATATTGGAGCCTATATATGCACTGTGACCAGATTCTTTAAACCTATGAAAAGCGGCTTGCTTGTAATTTAGAGCGTCTTTTGTTTCCCTGGAGAACCACATCCTCCAAATTTTAGTGTTGACACCCTTTCTCCTAAAAGGAACATGATCCCCAACCGTTTTCGCTAGATTTTCCTTAAACTCTACCCACTGAAGATTCACATCGCTATTGTCCAATCCGGAAAAAAAAACTGCTTTCAAACTCAAAAAAAAAAAAAAAAAATCCTGTTGTTCCTGTGGTAACTGCTCAACAACGCAGCAGGGGCGTAGCTAAGGGGGGGGGGGGGGTTGGGGACACCCCCCCCCGAAACGTTAGTCTCAAAAAAAAAAAAAGAGAAAAAGAAGAGGGAAGAGAAAGAAAAAAAGAAGAAAAAGAAAAAAAATTACTACGACTTTTTTCGGTGTAACAAAAGTCAAAAATTCACTTCGCTACCCCCTCCCCCCCCCGATGAAATTGAAAATCTGCTCTATGAGTGACCCTCAAGTATAAAGACACTTCCCTCTGCTGCGACAATTTTTTGATAATTGAGTGAAATTTGAACACTTCGCTTTAGAAATGAGATTGTTTGTTAAATCCACGTATAGGCAGCCTTTCTTTGTCATAGATTCTGCAAATTGTTAAATATGTTTAATTTTATGAACCGCACTGGGAATATTGCATACAGTCGAATCTGTATATTTCAAATTTCACATTAAAAAATCGAGATAAAGAGGTTTTGAATCACGGAGGCTTTAAGAAACTTTTTTATAGAAATTTGAAATATGATGGTGAAAATTTGAAATCGATACTAAAGAAAATATGGGCTCTTGATTAAAATTTCTCTTTATTAGTTTTGTTAGGTATTATTCTATTATTACATTATTAAGTGCTTCATTGCGTGTTTAAGGAATCATTTTGACAGTAAAAGAAACTTTAAGCATATCTTTTTCAAGAAAAGTCTTTTATTGCTTTTTGGTCCCTGTTTTCTTTTTTTATTATTTTTTTTAATTTTTTTTTTACTATTTTTTATTTTTTTTGGATTCATTATTTATCCTCTTGAGGTTAGCAATTGCAGCAAATCTAACCTGGCCAGTAGTCTACGATTTTCCTATTTTCATCCCTTGAAAAAAAACTAATACTTTCTTTTCACTCCTATCATTTCGGTTTCCTAAGGAATCACAATTTTAAAAAAGAGAGCAACCAAAGAACAGTACTAATCCAGATAACAGAGCGAAATGGCTTTTAACTTGAATGACCTTTAACCATGAACTTTAATGTTCATCTTAACATGCCAAACTTGTGAATTTCACCCCTTAACTCTTCTTCCAAGAAAGTGCGCGAAAGGACTGTCCTTTGGGAACGCATTTACTGCCTCCTCAACTCTTGACGATAATTCCTCTGTTTCTGAGTTGAAGAAAATGTTTTTGTTTGCTGCTTTGAAGATCATTGGGCTTCGAATCCGAAAATGATAGCATAACCGGAATTCGAGACGATGGAGGTTTTTGTTGGTCTGGTCTCGTGTGTGTCATAGGTCATAGTCAAAACTACCTTTGCTAACCAGAGTATCCATTGCAATCACATTGATTCTTCAGCCAGTATTTACTGCGTATTCTTTTGGAAACGTACAGTCTGTTTAAAGTAGTACATTCTAAGTGAAAGTTGTTGCATAATGAAACGAACAAGACCGATAACAAGTTTTTTTCAACTCAAAGAAAAAAATTAAAATGACGAAAAGGATTGTTCTAAAAAGAGAAAGTTAACGTCGTCTGAAGAAAACGAAGTACAGTCTGCAAAGCAGCGTTAGTCCCATTGGACCCTTCTGAAGGTAATTTTATTTTAATTCAAAGGAAAAACTGCATAGCATTATATGAATAAAATGTTAAAAAACGAGATGAATCTAGATTATTTCTATTAGCTTGGTTCGGATTAAAAAATAGAAAATAAAAAAAGACTTCTGTTTATAGTACCCGAAAATTGCTGTTGCTCTCTCAAATAGATATTTATGTAAATTCTAAAGCAGCTAATAAAATTAAAAATAAATATCTTTATAGATATATTTTTATAAATATAATATCTTTATAGTCTGAGCACCGATGAGATTGAAAGTCAAACATCCAGTTTACAGGCGGAAATGGAAGTATCTATTAGCTTTCAGGGATGCCAGCTTTTGAAGATGTGTGTTAGCCTCTAAATTAAGCAGTCACACTGAAATGAACAGAATACGCTCATCAGATATTTGATTCCCCCTGATTTGGATAGACTGGTTTTGACAAGACGTTGCTAGAAAATTTCACTTTAAATTAAATGGAGGGAAAAGAAAAAGAAGTTGAATTTTCCATAACATTAAAAAAATAATAAATTCTTTGCTTTTGTTTTGTTTGATACAAGTATCCGAATTGGGGCACCCCATTCCAAAGTATGTAAGATCACCTCCCTCTTATTTTTTTTAATACTAAAAAAATTTACACACACACACACACATATATATATATAAAAGAACCCCCCCCCCCCCGAAAGTCGGTTCTACCTACGCCTCTGCAACGCAGGTTCAAACAGATTCAATATTTTCAGGGTTGTGCACCTTAAAAGGGGGGGGGGGAGTTCATGGCACAATTGAAATCTTTAGGGGATCGTTTTTTTGGGGTATTTTTTTTGGGGGGGGGGGGAGGCGGCTGCGCTGTTGCCCTTGAAGGAGATGGGCACCTAAGATTTTAGTGATATTTTGTATTGCGAGCGGGCCGGTGCATTCCTCATTTGGCAGATTTTTGTTTGACGATCCGGTAAATTTAGGGAACATAATTACATTTTTTAAATATCCGAAGGTCCCTATTATTAGAATGCCCCCTGTGCATACCCATATTTTATCATTTGGCTATTCGGCAAAATCTGAAGCTCCATTAGACAAATTGAGAATTTCCGCCTTCCCATAAATTTACACTTTCGCTGTGTAGCATAAAATATTACTTTGTACTTCATAGTTTTTATTTCTTTGTAATTGTTTACAGAAATTATTCAATCATAATTCGTTGATTTGCAGATTTACGATAAGAATTCAACGTTCTTGAATACTTCTCTTTACGATACGGGTTCTCAGGACTGTCTAAAGGGATAACGGCGCCCGGAGCAAAAAAATTCTGCAATCCCCCCCCCCCCCACTACACACACAGCGAATGTTAAACCTATAATGGAACGCAATTTTGAAACCTGACGACAATTGGGGACTAATTACACAAAATGTGGCCCCATAAAACATTTCAAAATTTGGGGACACATGGATTAGGGGAAATTACATCGTGATTGAAGGCAGCTTGAACGCTACACATTTTCTAACTCCAGTAAAAAAAAAAAGAAAAAAAAAGAAGACTTCATATGTATTATGTTTTAAAATAACAAATAAGTTAGTTGCAATTTGCAGGAGATTTATTTGGTGCTCTCGGTTTCAAGGATAAGCGAATCGAGATTAAGGACTCTGAGAGCGAATGGAGTGGGACGAGTGTTGGAGGTTGGAGCGAATTTTTTTTTATTTTTAGGTTTTTAACTTTCATTAATCTGGCAACGCTACGTAATGTTTATGTTTTGTGCATTTTGGAAATTTGCTTGAAGGTTAGTGTGGACAAATTAGCGATATGCTTCACTTTTAAAACACTAAATAAAGTAAGCTTTGTACTTTTATTTTTATATTCTGTATTGATTTCTTTTCATTTAATAGATATACGCCGAGCTATGCCTTTCACTGAAGAATTTTATTTACCTCCGGAGGAAGAATTGAAGGTTCAAGAAATAAATTTGTCCACTCCTTTTCTCAAAGCCGGAGCTCTACATTTCGGGAAATATTGCAACGAAGAATGCAAAGTAAGTTATTTTTAGTGCGCTTATTATTATTTTTTTTTCTGCACTGTCGGTTTAACAGGTAGGAATACAGTAGCAATGGTGCTGCCACAGGAGGAGTTTTGGGCTTAGAACCCACACCAGAACTTTGACATGTTTTTTCTTCTCGACAGATGAAGGGGGAAAAAATTAGGCTTTCCCAAATGGAAATGGTTTCAACCGGTCTTAATAAAACAACAAAGTAAGGGATCGTGGGTCACTCAAAATTTCTAGCTGCGCAAACCTTTTTTAAGGAAACCTGTTTAGTTTTCGTGATGCCCTCTGGGAGAATCCTTTTTGAGTTAAGGGGAAGGAAATTCTTGGGACGTAGTGTGTTTTCTGTGTCAGATGTACTTCTTAACTGTCGTAAGTGAAAAATTAAATTAATTACTGGATGTTCAGTAAGTTACCGCCCATTAGCCAGGGCTAAGGCAGAAATACATGAATTACACCACCAACTCAGTCATTTCCAGCAGTGTATTTCATGTAATTACTGGATGTACAGAACCAACCTCCCATCATATTTCTATTTCTCAAAAAAGTAATAATAATTTATCTGATAAGGGTAGGAAGGCTGCCACTCCAAGTATTCTGTGGATTTCTCAACTGTTCACATCAAAAGATCGAAGTCTTTCATCGTCTGCATTTGCAGTGGTATCGGACTGACACTCCAAATGCCAAGTTGTTTATTAGATTACCGTATATACTCGCGTATAGGTCGATCTCGCGTATAAGTCGACCCCCCCCCCTTTTTCAGAGAAAAAATCCAGAAAAAATCTAAAACCCGCGTATAAGTCGACCCCCCACACTTTCCAAAAACGTCGGGAATTATTTTCAAAGAAATTTCAAAATAATGAACACATTTATTTACAAATAAAATAGGAATTAAATAGGAAAACATTTCTAAAAGCCTTCAAACTCGGATTCCGAGTCGGACGCAAAAAAAAAAGTTCATTAAAGTCCGCTTCCGTCATCACCGCGTCATCGTATACATCGGCGGCTGCAGAATCGTCAATGACATCAGAGGTTGCGTTCGACGAACCTCACGGGTAAACCGGTAAGTAACCAGTTACTAACCGCGGCGTTCTATGATCAACCGGTTACCGCAGCGGTTACTATTCTAAGCAGTTGATTGGTTGATTTGAGCACGTGATCATTAGCTGTCACGTGATTCACTAACCGGTCGCTCCCGGTCGTGCTCGTCGAACGCACTCTCAGTCTGAATGGCGTGACTGTTGACGATAAATATTTTCATACGTTTCACGATATTTGTTAATTGCTGATTTGATCCTTAATAAAGAAGAATAAAATTATCTTTATTTATGTGTATTATTTAGGTTTTTTTAGTTATTATTTTTGAATAAGTTTACTTTTTCACACGATCAACTTATCAGCAACTACCTGTAACCGCACATCGGCATTTCTCGTAGCTTCCCAGCTCTCGTTGATCGGAAAAAAATTTTCGGAAAATTTGACCCGCGTATAAGTCGACCCCCCTTCCTTTGATCTCAATTTTTGGACAAAATTTCTCGACTTATACGCGAGTATATACGGTACTATGATTTATTGCGTGACCTATGCAAGAGTTGTACATAAGCAAAATAAGGAGCTAACTGTTGGTGCATTTATAGTTCCGTTCTTGCTATCTTAATTCAGAATTATTATTTAAGTGAATGTCGATCTTTTATACACTACGAATTTGATCCGATGATTCAGATAAACAAGGTTCTAATGTATATTGAGTTACACTTCAAATACATGTGCCTTGAAGGGATAATTGCGGGGAGCCCAAGCGAGAAAAACCCTCTTAGGTGTTTTTGGGTTGTCCCAGTTGACCAAGTCCATTATATTAAGTGTTTTTGTTTTTCAGAATTTCTGTTTATTAACAACATTTGCTATATAAGCAAGCTTCATTTTATAACTATACTAGCAGTGCTCGCACAGCGATGCCCATTCTAAAAATTAAATGAAAGTCCGTTGAATAAAAAAAATTGACGCTCCCTCCCCCTCTGATATGAAATGATCATTTTTCTTTGTATAAAATGTGTACACACCTTTTCAAAAAAAAAAAAACTATTAAAGTTTCTTTGGAATTAAAAACTTTTCGTCAAATCATTATATTAAATGTACAGTTACTTTAAAACTCTATTTAGTGAGTGAACTGGTTTTTACTACAATTTAAAATACTTCGCCAAATAAACAAAAAAAGACATCAAATAATATCTTTCAAAGGTAAAAAATGTTCCGCAATTGTATTGTTTATAGCCAAACTTGCCGAGTAATCACGCTATCATAATCTATCCGTCTAACAAAAAAAAACCCCAGTGGAACATTCAAAAATCGTCGGAAAAAAAAGAAGAAAATGTTGTACATATCACTTGGATAAAATCAAATCAAAAGTTTCTTTTCTTTCAAAACAAATCACCAACACAATGAATTACATTTACGGTTGCTTTAAAACAATAATCCTAGAGTGAACTGCTCAGCGCCTAACGTGCCAAGCGACCACGCTATCGGAACCCTGCCCTTTTGTGAATGAAGCAGATGTTTTTTCTCTGGCAATAATAAATGTTTCGCCAAACAAACAAAAAAAATATAAAATCACATTAACAGTAGCTTTCAAATCCTTATATATTAAGAGCTACATTTCCCAGCTTTGCCCAGTCTACCTTGAGAATAAAATTTGTGTCAAGTGACATATATTTAACAATCAGGCTTAAAATAAAAGAAAAAAAAAACACCATGCAAAACTACCCTTCCTAACAATGACGACAGATATTAAAATGCTTTTAAGAAATTAAACTGCGAAAGATGGATTTTAAAAGCGTAACCATGGAAAGCACGAAATACAATAAGTTCAAGAAATTAAATGCAAAATAAGGAAAGAAACATTGGATTCAAAAAGCGTAACCGTAGAAATGCGAAAATAAAATGGTTGACAAAGTGAATAAAAATGACAACCTGAATAAAAATTTTTGGAATTTGATTTTAAAATGCTTGTAACTTTTTTCCTTTGAAGATAGAAGCTAAGTTTTTCGACCATAGGTCGAGAGAGATCTGGGGTAAAAAATGTTGCTTTTTCCAATGTTTCAAAGAGAAAACTGTGGGACAATTCCTTCACTTTTTATTCATAGATTTAATGAAGAAAGTAGTGCCTAAATTTCAGCTCAGCCTAAAAAAATTCGAGCTAAAAACCCAAATTACTCCCTCCGTAATTAAGTTAGAGCATTGAAACAAATTGTTTAGAATGCGGAAAATTCTACCCTTTTCAACAATATATAGTATTAATATGTGCAAGTAATTTTTCACTCCCATATTTGGGAATTTATGTGAAATTTGGGTCTAAATTGGAATTAGAAAAAGGAATATTTATTGGATTTTTTTTTGAATTATAGCCTATGTCACTCAGTAAGAAAGCATCTTTTATATAGTGAGGGAATTTTTCAAATAGGTGCAGTGGTTCCTGAGATTATCTCGTACATATAAACACACATCTTGATCTGTACAAAATCCTGAAATGTCATCACTTGGTTTAATGATTTATTTAATTCCTACCTTGGAAAAAATAGAAAAGCAAAGTTAGCTTTAATGCCATGTTTGCTCACCCCCTCCCCCCCAGTTTTGTATTTTAATTAAACATTTGATGTGATTAAATGAATCAATTAACCACAGAGAAACGCACATTCCTTGAGCAAACGTTAGGACGCGCAGGGGTCATTGAATGACCCCAGATCAATACCCAGTCATTTGCTAATAAAAACATTTTTCAACTTGTTTACCAATAAAACCATAACGTCTTATGATTTTCGACATTAAAATTGAATTTTAGACATAAGATCAATTTATAAATGAACTTTACATCGCACTTATAATTGAAAGTATTTCTACATTTGCTCTTTTAATCAAGTTTAGATACGAAGCGGATAATAACACTTTATGTGAGCTTTAAAAACTTTATAACAACTATAATGCTGATGCTGAATATTTTTGACGCAGAAACTTGTAGAATTAATGCTAAAAATGTTTCATTTTTTATTAAAACTAAAAATACAAAAAAAAAAAAAAAAAAAAAACTCTGCATTCAAGGCAAACTCAACTCAGTTTACTCCATTTTATGTCATATTTTTCAGGAAAAAAAAATCAAAATTATTGACTTTATTTAAATAATATCCTTCCTTTTTTCAATTCTGTATCATATTCGCTGAAATTTTCATGATCTAAGAATTTTTCTTCTAAAAAAAACTTTAGCTCCATACTCTTCATTGATGAAACAACTATTTGATTCAATTTCAGCAAAAAATGTTTTAAAATGACCTATTTCTTTCTAGGATGCTATTGGCATGAAATAACTTCAACACTGAAGGGATATAAATAAAGTAACGGTGATCGCCATTCAAAATAGTTGGTCTGTAAAGCAAACGACGGGACACGCAGGGTCATTTTATGACCCCACTAACTGACTAAACGTGTTTTAGCGGAGCACAAATGCCCCAAAATCCATTCAAATTGCTACCAAAAGGTAGATGGGGGGATCAAACTCAGCTGCTGATAAGAAAAGAATGAACCAGTAGCTAGTTGTTTGGTAATTACTATTTGCAGAAGGCTTAGGGTCATGAAATGACCCCCCCCCTCCCCCCGCGTCTTCCCAGGTTAACCAACATTTTGATGCAGAAAAATTGCAAATCACTGCAGACATGTGTTTTGGTTGTACAAGGAAACCTTTTTCAATGTTAAGAAGTGTGAGCTTTTGGATGCAAAGTCATCCAAAGAAAAACAAAAAGCTTCTTCTTTTCTGGGATGACTTTTCATTCAAATTCTCACACATTCACGCCTTTGTTACAAAATAGAGGCATATTTAGCATCAAAACTGATGTTTTTATTGAAAAACAATTAAATCTATAATTATTTTGCTTAAAAATTATTGTAAATGTAGTTTTTTTTTGCAATAAATAATTTGCATTGAAGGAATATTTAATTCATTCTTTAGCTTTTATTGTCACCCCGCATTACATTAAAGTGAATAAATATAGAGAAAATTATTAGTTTTACAAATCTCCATAAAAGAAAACTAGCTATTCATTTTCTCATCATCTGGCTCACTTTCGTAATTCGCAACAATAAGATTAGTTCTTACTTGAATCTCAAAACCAAATAATTAACATGTAACAAAATCGAAGTCGAAGTTTACGCTCTGTGTAATCAGTTTAGGAATGTTTAAATTATACACGATTGTACAACTGACCCATCCATCCCCCACGCTTGTAATCAGGGGAAAGTACAAGGTTTGTGTGAAAGCTAACTTGTGTATCGGAACACGGGGCGAAAGGTCCAAATCCTTGAAGTATAAAACCTCCACATTTTCAGACCAAGAGAGGATAAAGAGGAGGATGATGAGCAGCTTTTATTCATAAGCGTACTTTCTTAGATCAGACAGGATGCGTGGTGAGTAAGTCTTCATCTACCATGTTCCCGTAATAACTGATGCATTTAAATGTCCAAATGAAAATACTATGCGCAAGGTTCTAAGTCATGTGCCCTGCCCTTTGTTTTAAAAATATGTTGGAAAATAGGTTAACTGTCTTGCCTCTTTAATTCCGCCACACTTCTAATTGAACATTTCGCCTTTTCATAACTATACGAGCTAGAACCTGGGTCCGAGTAAAGGGAGGGTCGTGAAGTGACATTATCATTTACTGTTAAATTATCTACATGTGTTTAAATTACCTCCTATTTATTTTCCCTATCCAATTACAAAATAGTGGAATGCTTTTTGGTTAAACATTAAATATGATCAGTGAGTAGAAAATACTATAAAACTGAGAAACTATTTCTTACAGCAAACTGTACCATATATCCATTGTTTTAAGCACCAAACACTCCTAAGGACATGGGCTGCAATCAGCTATTCTTCTGATGAGGTGTAACAGCTGTTGAACAATGTTGTCACCCTTTTTTGGGGGGGAGGGGGGAGATGATTTGTGAAAGTGACAGTTTGTGACAAGGAAAGAGTGGAGTAACTGGAAGTCGGATATCGCAGATTTTAATTATGAAGATATGTCAACAAAAACGAGCATGATATTGTGACAAAGGGAGAAAGCAAGGGTAAGGTTGAAGATGAATGTGATTCAAATGGGCTATGAAATCAGACCATTTTATAAAAATAAGTTTATTAATGAAGTCTAAAGCTAATTACTATCAAAACAAAAGTGGTTAGGCATACGCCTCAACGAACACAGACGATTCTTTCACTTCCAAAGCAACACATACAACTGACTTCAAAGGGGAGTGACTTAAAATGATGTAATACAAAAATAAAAGGAAAGCAAATCAAATCATTCAATAGAAAGAAACCATAAGTTTCGCTTCAAGTGTGATACATTGTGACAAAGGGGGAGGGGAGTCCAAAATGTTGAAAAACATGTGACATTTATGGACAACCCCAAAATAGTTTGACAAATAAATACTATTTAGATGCAGTTTTTTAGAATTATAAAAAATGTTTTTTGTTTTCTTTTTTTGAAGGAATTTATGTTATGTCGGCGTGAAGAAAATGATCCTAGACGATGCTTAAAAGAGGGAAAAGATGTCACAGCTTGTGGACTTAAATTTTTTCAGCAAGTAAAGAAGAATTGTCGTGAGGAATTTGATCAATTTGCTGATTGCTTAGAATGGAATAGTCCTAAAATGGAAGTTAGATAGTAAGTATACTTTAGTATCTAATTCTTTTTAAATGTTAAATAACTAAGTACTTTGGCAATCCCACGGGTAACTGACTGACAGTTTTAAAGCAGAACAGTAAGTATTTTATAGCATTCAAAAAAATTTAAGCAAGTTACATTTGCAAGCGCCAATGAGTAGTACCAAAGAAAATATGAAACAAAATGGTTAAAAACAAAGGACATGCTTTGGAACATTAGTGTTGCTTTACTTTTTTGTATTAAAAATCAAAGAAAAATTAATTAGCACTGAGTTCTTTTGCTGTTTTGGATCTTGGACAAAAGTATTTATGTAAGAAATGTTTTGAAGGCTAGCATTAATTAAGTAATAATAAGATCTAACATGTGTCTTGAAATATTTTCTACAAATGACTTGTTATTGGGACTTCAAATTCATTAAAATTTTTATGTGCTTTTTTTTTTTTTGCTTTTTTTCTTTTTCTTTATTAAATTCAATACATGACAATAATGTTATTAGATTCAATACTCTTAACCGAGGTTGCCAAATTTAAGAACAATATATACGGGACAGGCTTCTAGGAGTGAAAAGGGGGGGGGGATTTTTGAGGCATCTTTTCATGATAAATCTGAAACATTCAAGCGATTGACGACGCATGTGCAGAGATATATTTCCAATATTAGTCAATGAGCAAAGAAACAACCATTCGATTCATCATAGTCTGCCGCCATAACAAAAACATACAAACCAAATCAAAAGGAAAATAATTTTTGCATTTGCTGTCACATGATTTTCTTATCCCTCATTGCTTCACATTTTTTGTTTTATTTTATTTTTCTCCCTTAAAATGTCTCGTTCTGTAAAATATTGTTATCAGCCAGAATATGGGACTTTAGCCGTCCCGTATGGAAGTTCCCCGGGACGCGGGACAATTTTTCAAAATACGGGACTGTCCCTTGAAATCCGGGACGTCTGGCAACCCTGCTCTTAACCTTACTGATTTCTTTTTAAAATGTTTAATGTTATTTATTGTCAAATAAGTAATGTGGTACATTCTTTTTAAAGTTAAAAATTCAGTTCTGTCATTTCTAGGGGTTGAAAAAAGCAAATAATATTGAAAAACATATTTTTTTATTTAAAAAAGGCTTTCTAAGTTTATTTTTCAGAATTTTTCAGTTTTAATTTTTGAATAAACATCAGTTTATGATTTTATTTAATAAGAAAGCATAAACAGAAGTTAGGGTAGTGTACTGTCTCAATGAAATATAATGACATTACATAATATGCATTATAAAGTGATGTTATGTTCCTAATTTGAACCCATTTCAATTCCTAGAACAGTGATTCTGTTGAAAATAATTGTTTTAGGAAAATGGGGTCATTTCCAAAATTTTAAAAATATTTTTTTCTGAAAGAACATGCTTAAAAACATAGGATCTAACTATTTTTCAAATAATTTGATTAAGTTTAATATTAAAATAAATTACTTAAATCAACGCGCTTTCATTGTTATATTTCTTGCCAATGACATCACAAATGATGAAATGCCATTTTGTGTTGCCATTCACAGAGCAAAATATTTAGTTCGCACCTTTATTCAAGTGTATTGGCAACAATATGGTTGATAGCAAGCATAAAGCGCCATTTTAATTCGCTTCTTGATTATCATAACGTGGAAACATGGTACAAAGATGCGCCAAAGAGCATCATTTGTGACGTCATCAAGAATACGCCTTGTTTAAAAAATCGGACAGTTAAAAAAATTAATTTAAAAATAATTGTTGGGAAAATGAAAGAATTTTCTGGGTCCATGTTATTGTTAATTTTTTTGCTTATTCAATTAATTTCAGTGACTAAAAATACTACTTTTGATTGAAGGAAACAACCGCATTATACCCCAAAAGAAACGTATGTGCGATATTTTTAATTTGGTTTTACACTTAGATTAAGTGTAATTTTTTCAATAGTTTAATAAACACCGGGTTTTCTGCCATTGACCTGAACTACTACCCTGTATGCAGTTAAATTATTGAACTGCTTTCTATATTATACTATCCACAGATGTTTTCTTATTGCTGTTTTCTGTACAGTAGAAGCTTTTAAATTCAAATTCCCGAAAGTCCAGTAATCTAAATTCCGCTGGGATGAAATACATGTACGCAGGGTTCGAAAACATCATAATATTTTCGAAAATATCTGATACTTTGATATGTATCGGATATTTTGATACATATCCGATTCAGCAAAAACTGAAGTCTTCAAAATAGTTAATGCATCCACAAATCACCCTTTATTTTTTCATATTATTGCTTCCTTTTACAAAATAGGAATTATTGTATTCGTGAAAAAATTTTCACACAAAAATCAGCCTTAATTTCCATTTTTCTCACCCCCAAATGAATGTTGAGTTTTTTTTTCGACCCGACCAAACGTGGATATATGCCTAGGAACCTACAGACGCCCGAAATATCCATTTTGACGACCCCTGAGTTAATTACAACCAATTTTCTTGTGACGTCCGTATGTACTTATGTATGTGCGTATGTGTGTATGTGTCTCGCATAACTCAAAAACGGTATGTTCTAGAAAGTTGAAATTTGGTATGTAGACTCCTAGTGGGGCCTAGTTGTGCACCTTCCTTTTTGGTTGCATTCGGATGTTCCTAAGGGGATCTTTTGCCCCTTTTTGGGGGGAAATCATCATTAATTTTGATGTAAACTCAATTGGTGTTATAATTTGTCGGACACTTGGCAATATATCGCCAGTCTTTTGGTCGCCAAGTTTTGTCGCCAACTATGGCGACAAATATGGCGATTTTTAAAAAAAAAATTTGGTTTCAATTTGGCCATTGTTGGTGATATTTAGAGAGTAAACAATTGAAGTGTATTAAAATTGCCAATAATGAGGAAATGATATTAAATTGGAGTAAAAGGAAGTCATGTGATGCACACATCGGCTCGTTATTATTGCAATATGTAGACTTAAAATTAAGGTTTCTTTCATTATATCTAATATTTCATGTTACATTTTTATCAATTTTAATGGAGTTAATTTTTAGCATTAGCTGTTTTACTAATTTTTCTTCTGTTATAGCTACTTTAACACAGTTTTATGATTCAGAAATAAAAAATATGCATCTGTCGCTGCAGTCATAAGACCTTTCTTTTCTTTTTTTTTTTTCCTGACCATCATGTAATATTTAATTAGGCACTTTTAATATGAATCAAAATTGTAACATCACTGATAATTGAATGAACATAAAATAAAAAAATACTTTGCTGCATTAATTATGTATTAATACTCGTAAAAATATAGTTCATAACGTTTTGGCTATTTTTAATAATAAATGTACAATATTACTATGAATAATGTAATTTTTATATTGAAAATACTGTAGTTGAAAACATAAATATTGAAAATATCATGATATTTGCAAAATAAATATCGGATATATATCCTGATATATGTCATGATACATATCAGCAAACCCTGTGGATTAATGCATTTGAGATTTTACAGCCAAAAAATGCACTTCATCTTTCAGACAAAAACTCAGAACAAAATGAGCCACTTTTTTTAAACATTAGAAAGAACACATTATGACATTATGCACAGTAGTATATTACTGTACTGTATAGAATGTTTATTGATGCCATTTTTTTCTACTGTAATGCTGTTTATATCCTATAATTACTGTTAATTAAATAAGCATTCTTTTAATACTGCACAGCATTTCTCTTTTTTTTTTTTTTCAACTCTCATAATTCATTTGACCACATTTTAGCTGTTATATCGTTGCCTCAGAGCAACAGTAAGATACCTTAGTATTATTTCTGGGATTACATACCTTATTGTTGCTCTGAGGCGATGATATATAGGACATGTGAAAATCATATCTTCTGTACAGGGGTAGATAAAGACTTGCCATTTTAGGTTGCTCAGGCTGGTGTCAGACTAAAGAATGCTTCCCAATCCCATGAACGAACTTACCGAATTTGGACACGAAAAATTCCTGAAACTATTTGGGTGCACTAAAAAGCGCCAAATTGGCCAGGAATAAGGCACCTAATAGGGCAAACATTAGAAATTATTTTTATAAGCAATGAAAAGTAGTATTTCAAATATTTACTTTTCAAAAAAAAAAAAAAGAATTGAAAAGACTAATGAAATCATTTACATTTTATTCATTAACTGTTTGATTGAACACAATGTGGACAGATACTTTAGTCGATGGTTTAGGGGGCTGGGGGATGGGGAGGGTAACCTGAGCGATTTTATTGTCCACCCCCCCCCCCCCTTTTCCTCGATCCGAATTAGTTTGGATAAAAGAGCATCTACTGTATTTCAATTATTTATTTTTTTTTTCATGTATTAGTGAATGTGACTTATTGTATTTGTTTATGTCTTGTTCAATAGTTGTAGAAAGACACAAGCTGCTCTGGATAGATGTATGCTGGACAAATTGAATATTGAGCGACCATACTTTGGGTTCTACACTCAAATTCATCCTCATAAAACCGATCGTCCTAGACCGGAATCATTTTTGCCTCGTAAAGTATACAAAGATGATCGTCCATCACTTCCTGATGATTATCCAAGAGAGGAGGCTAAATTTGGCTCAGCTTATTTAGTTTATAATTGAATAAAATTTTGTGGTTGTGTAAGTTAGGTAAAATATTTTGTTTGAAAAAAAAAAAGAAGAAAAGTTAACGCATTGAAAAATTATCTGTAGATATCATGTCAAAAGATATTAAATGCATTTTCTTGAAGTTGTCAGTTTTCTTATACAGTGGCTCCCAAAAGTGTTCGTACACCTTGAAATTTTGTAGTAAAACCAAAATAACGCAAAACTGAATTCGAATATGAAGTCCAATTTTTTTTTCACACCATTCCTATGCCATTCTGAATGAAAACCAGTAGTTTTTTTCAAAATATTGCCAGATTTTATTTTTGAAATTTATCAAAAAACGATGAGACAGAAAAAATACGCCACAAAAGTCATCGTACACTGAAATATTTTCGAATAAATTCATGATTAAAATTATCATATGTGGTTTTTTTTTACTATTTTTGTATTGTAATGACACTATAAAGTCATTTGCCTTTAACTTTTTGTTAATTTATTCCCTAATATTCTGCTTATCATTTTAAAATGGCAGGTATGCGTAGAAGAAACAACAAACACGATTCGAAATTTGATTTTTTTCCCCTCACAGTATCCAAAAATTGGTTTGAAATGTCTCTAAATTAGTTAATTTATACCATTCTATAGTGAAGTGCTTGATAAAATGCTTTAAAGACAAGAATCGGATCGAAAACAATGTAAGAAAAGGTCAACAGGCAAAGCTAACAAAGCGTGTTCGGAGGTTTACAGTTAAAAAAATTAATGAAAAATATACATTTGAGCGCTGAAAAAGTTTCTACAGAATTGAATGAAACATTTTACGTTTAAATTTCACCTAAAATTGTTCACCAAGGCCTCTGAATAGCTAGACTAAAGGGGACCTCTTCTCGCAGAAATTTTCTTGTTCGTGCGAAAAAACAGTCAACTTACGCTTTTCGTCGTAAAATCAATGATAAATAAGCTCAAAACGTTTTGGAACAACGTCTTACTTATAGATGAAAATAATTTCAATGTTTTGGGTTAAATTGTTGTATAATTGTCAATAGAAGAAAAAATGAGGAATTTAATCTGCAGAACTTAGCTGGATCAGTTAATCAGGACGGTGAAGGTGTTCTTGTGTGAAGGTCCATAACAGCATCAGTACTTGGAAATTTGTAATTTTTTGATGAAATAATGAATCATGCTGTTCGCTTAAATATTTCAAAAAAACAATTTTAAACTATTAGCTCAAAATTTGGCAATCGCAAACAACTTGTTTTTTATCAAAAATAACGATAAGTACACGTTTGCGTTTGGTGCCTCAAAAATTGTCCTTAAACTTAGAAATATCTCCTCAATCGCTAGATTTAAACTTAATAGAACATATTTGAAGATATCTGGTGGCTAGATTACGAAAATACACCATTGGAATGAAAAGCGAACTAGAAACAGTAAGACTCGAAGTGCGGCTGAACACTTATTCAGAAATTGCATAAAAAAAAGAAAGAAAAAACAATGAAATATATTTTCAGACGTTTAAAAGCTGTTGTTAATACTGCATGATATTCTACTAAATAATAATATTGTAAAAAGTTAGATTATTTACTTATTTTTTGACATTTTTTCAAAGTGTACGAAGACTTTTGTGAGATAAAATTTCCGGCACTTTTTGGTTTTTGATTTTTAAAAAATTAAGTTTTTATGTTTTATTAAAAGTTTTCGTGTAGTTTTGTTAAAAATAGATCATAGATCTTATAATTAAATTCCTATTCCGAAATATTAATTCTAACCAATGCATAGGGACCTATTTCATTGAAAGTCGTAGGTGTACGAACACTTTTGGGAGCCACTGTATTTTAAACTGTTGTACTTTAGTGACCATTTGGGTTTACCTTTTTGTACCCTTCCTGGTTTTATCTGAATAAATGTGATTGTTTTCATGATTAGCATTAAATATCTACAAATTTATTTAAGTAAAATTACATTTTCTTTGACTGATCAAACATGCTTTCTTTTTTCTTTTCTCTCCCCCCCCCCCCCCCCAAGTTCTTGCAGCAGCAGATTGCTTGATGCTGTGACAACTGTGTTACCTAAAAAGTGTTCAGAAACGCAAGAGACATAGGATTTTGGATGCAAGATTTTTAGATTTTACTTTTAAAAATGTTCAAAAATAGACTTCTAAGGTGTAAATCATTTACAAGCCCGAATTTTGAAAGAAAAAAAATCATGTATGAGTTTCAGTGTTATCCAATAACCATTCTGAACATTTCTGAGTTTCTGACCGAAAAAAACATGCAGTGAAGGCCTCGGGAAAGGGGATGTCAGGACATTCCTCCTTCTGTGGAAATGTTTTTTCTCAGCATAGATGTTAAGAGACATGATTTGCAATAACATTACTGCAATAAACTGTAACTTATTCATTACTAATAGTAGGAGTGTGTCCAGGATTTTTCGCAGGGTCCGTTTTTTGTGAAAGATCAAATAATTTTGTGAAAAATGAATTAATTTTGTGAAAAATCCAAAAATTTCGCAAAAAAAAAAATTTGTTTTTTGTTAAAACGAAATTTTAGAGTTTAGAGATGGCACAAACTGCATCAATTAAACTTAAAGTTGAGTGTTTTCTTCTTCTATGACGAGAAAATCATTCTGGATTTTTTTTTCTGATATTTGGCGGGGGGAGGAAAGGGGCGGGCATCGCTCTTTCAAGTATCAATATTTATCTACCATTCTGCATTATGTTAAATTATACTAGATATATTTCTGTACAGTATTTAAAATAATTGTAACAAAAATATAAATAAATAAAACAAAATTCAGAATAGGGTTCAGCATTCAACTTTTTGACCCAAGACACTCTTAAAAAGCACGAAATTTCGTTTCTAACTTATAAATTCCGTGATTTTAACAAAAATAAAAAGATATTTCAATTGTTTACCTCTTAACAAAGCGTAATAATCATCAAAAATTCGAAAAATCGGATTCCCATAGCGGATGCAAAGAGATCGCAATTCTCAAAGTGAAGGCATCAAAAGTATAAAAACGGCTTGTAAAAGAAATATTTTTGATAAAATTATTTTAAAATTGCATTTTAGAGTCTTATGATAACATATCATTAATACCTGTGAACACAGTTGACTCCCCCCCCCCAAAAAAATAATAATAATAAAATAAAATAAACCATCTATTCAGCATTTTAATTTTTGACTTATAACAGAAAATGGAATTTTGCTTTAAAAACTTGAAAAGCGAAGTTAGCTTGAAAAAAGAACAAAATATGATTCTCATATCGGATGTTAAAAGATTGCATTTTTCAAAATGTAGACATCTAAAGGAAAAAAACGGTATTTAAAAGAGTTTACTTAAAGTTAATCATTCTTGTTAGCATCGAAAAATCAAAACCCATATAATTTTCTCCCAAAATAACAATTAAACATCGCACCGCACCGTAAAAACGCAAATATTGACAAGCCGACAAAATGATGAGAATATTTTCTAATCTCATTATAAAGGTTCAACGCCAGACGCTAAGTGGTGATAGTTTTGAAGTTGGTAACCCTATCTGAAGCGATCATATTTTTTCCTCACCCTTACTATCCCTTTGCAGTTCTAAGTTCATTTCGCAGATATATATTATTATTGTTTATTAAATCATGAGCGGAGAAAAGTGCTTACCAATGCCTTTTCAGAAAAGTTTACAACAACACCGCTGCTAATTAGCTGTGATAAAACAAACAACCATTATTTTTATTTGGCAGTAGCAATTATTTATCGCTTGCAGGAGCATCGCAAGAGTGCCGATTTTTTCTTTTTTTTTTTCAAAATTAGCCGATTTTGTATAAGCTGATCCCTCTAATTTGACTTAAAAAAAGGTTCCAAAAATTATCGGTTTATACACAGAAATATGCGTTATTTTGCTTTCAGATTGGCTCTTTCAATAAACAATTTGTGACAGATCCGATCTTGTTTATCAGAATTTTGTGAAGGGTCCGTTTTGTTTGATCGGGATTTTGTGAAAGGTCCGTTTTGGTTGATCGGATTTTTGTGAAGGGTCCGTTAACGGACCCAAATGTCCTCTGGCTTTGACACCCCTGAATAGTGTGTGTGAGGAAGGGGGGGGGGGGTGATAATGAATGGGACATGTCTTTTTTTTTATTTTTGTAATTTTTTCTATTTTGCAGATTTTTTTTCAAATGCTCAAAATGATTTCATTGCACTGTTGAAATTATTAAAGAGAATAACTACAAAACGTGAAAGAAAATTATTAGTCATGAACAATTATAAAAAAAACTAAAAATATCCTTTTGTCCCATTCAACCCCACCTATGGTGTTGAATGGGTCCCTGATGATAATGAATGGGATACTATTTTAAACTGAAAAAAGAAAGTTAAGAAAATAACTTTTTTAAATGATAGTCATGAACAGGGACGTAACTAGGTCATTTTCGAACAGGGGCAAGACCTCGTTTCGCCGCCCCTCCCCCACATACAAAACAAACAAAGCAAAAAAAAAAAAAAAAAATCCCCGAGAAATTTCATAACGTCAACACCAGACCAAAACAAAAGACCAAACCAAAAGCCCATAGATGCGCAACGCAGCAAAACTAAAAAACTAAGTAAATGTATAAAATATACAAGCCAAATAACAAGTTTTAAACTATTTTTAAGAGTAATAATGATAAGAAGAAGAAAAATACAAGCAGCAATTGATAAAAAAAAGTTGAAAGGTTGAATTAATAGCTCATCAGTCGTGGAGAATTCAATAAGTATGGTCAAAAGACCAAAAAATTAAACTACGAACTGAAAAGAGGGTTTTCAAGCTCCAGTATATACACGATAGAATATCATATCGGGCTAAACGCACGACATGGTAAACTTACACTAAACTGAAACTTAAACCTAAAGTTAAGATCTTAAATAAATTTTAAATTTAATTCTAACTATCAAATTTCAACGCAAATGGAGCAGAATCACGGAGGAGACGGTTACATATGAGGCAGTGAGAAGCAAAAGTATGCAAGTGGCAAAATTAAAAATTTGGAGATAACCAGTACATAAAGTAGGTGAACCCCCTCCTCTGTCTTGAGGCAAGAGATAGTAAAAGTAGCCCTGGTAGGTGCTGCTGTACAGCATGATTTAGAAAAAATCAATGAAAGCCTACTTAGGCTATACGCGTTTTACTCAAAGCTTGAAAATGTCCACTTACGTCCCTTTGCTTCTCACTGCCTCATATGAGCCACGGACGAATTTTACACAAAATGCATTTGCAATTTATACATGTCCTGTAATGTAACTTTTCCATACACCGTGATGGAGTACTCTTTGACCAGTAGAACAAATAGATAAATAACATTCCATTTGGTATCATTTTTGAACCGTTTCACCACTGGAAGCCATATTTGAATTACGCAGTGATAAAGGAGTCCGCTGCCTATAATGCCATAAGCCTTATAAATGCGACTTTTACGTAATTATAAGTTTTTATATAGCTTTATCACTGTATTCCTTTTTTAAAAACAGCGATAGGGGGTAAAAATCATTAAATATTTTATTTATTATTTTACATACGAAGTTATTCAAGGAAAAGTATTTTTTTATTTCCACAAGAGAGTAATTCACAACTTGTTGCAATATTGCTTTTAAAAAATAAATTCAAAATTATAACTTCAATAAAGCAAAGATTTTCAATTATTTATTTTTCAGTATTTTAATATACTACTATGAAGAAATTCGCAAGAAAAATAACAATATTCAACTACAAAACAATTTTTTGAAAAAAAAAAAAAAAAAAAAAAAAAAACGACTTCAAAATTGCTCTAAAAAGTGAAAAATAATTTTATTCTTTAAACACCATCGATAATGCTTTTAAACATAATTTTTGAAGTTGACGCAAAAACAAAACGTAAAATCCAGTGTAACCATGCTTCGTTCATATTTTTTTCAGAAAAGCATCCAAAGTTACGAATGAAAGATTTATATCGTCATTTAAATATGCAGTCATCAATGTATAATGTATGTGATAGTGAAGAAACTGGGCCTGGTTAAATTTATAGTTATAGTTGAGTTACGGCTGTGAATGATTTTATGTATCGTTTTTGCGCCAACTTCAAAAATTATGTTTAAAAGCATTATCGATGGTGTTTAAAGAATAAAATTATTTTTCACTTTTTAGAGCAACTTTGAAGTCGGTTCTATTTTTTTTTTTTCAAAATTTTTTTATTTCATTCTTTTTAGTGTAAATGTAGGTATTTCAGAAATAGTAAGAAGTTACCATCACGAAACTTCGCCTTATTTTTTTCATAAAAATGCTCCATACTAAAAAAAACTATAAACACGCATTAAACTTTAGGCGATTGGCACTAAAAATTTATCTTTGTTCCTCTCTGGAATTCATGCGTAGTTAATTTAATTATAACCATTTAAGTATTACATTTCCCTAACTAGTTTCCACAGCATACAAGTTGCTTGTTATGCAATCCTGTATTTTCTTACTTATCCCTGATCATCTGTTATTGGCGTAGATGATAACGATAAAAATACTACTGTGTAGTTGAGGCAAACCAAATGGTAGCATTGTGAAGGCTAAGCAGATCCTAATCACTGCATCACCTCGCTTCCAGGTTAGGTTTACCCCCACTATGAAGCAATAGCACTGAAGAAGGGAAGATTTCGATAATTCACATAGGCTTACTATAAATCAGCAGGGTTACCAAAATCAAATTATTTATGCCAAAAATGAGAAGACAGCGCCAGATTCCCGATTATCGAAATATCCCCCTGAAGAAACTTGATGCTTACTTCAGAGAAACCTTCATTCAAAATTATCACTACAATTACTATTAATGTTACTGTTGTATGGCACCAAACTTTCATAACAATAGGTTTTATATTTAATCATTTAATAGGGAAATTGCATGGAATTTGTTGTTTTTTGCCCATAACTTTTTTTCTAAAGGACAAATATGGTCAAGCAAAGTAATGGGACCTAAGTTGAGCCATCCCCTATCCATTAAAAAAAGAATCATCAAAATTGGTTCACTAGGCGAGACGCTGTGAGTGGACAAAGAAAAAAAAACATACATACGGTATGAACTGATAACCGCCTCCCTTATTGAAGTCGGTTAAAAAAGGAACATATCGCAATAATGCGTGAAATAATTTTAAATCCAATAAAAAATTTAGTAGGTTGTTTGTTTTTGTTTCTTACTTGAAATTAATTGAATATTACTATACTTGGCTTATCCTGACTTTAAGCTGACATCTTACTGTAGTTCAAAAGGACAGATTATCTTATTTAAACTATCTTAATAATTTTATGTTCAACACATTTTAAATTTTCGCAATCTGTACAGTTAAATATTAATTATTACAAGAGCTAATTTTTATAAAGGACGCACGTCCCCCAACTCTGGTATATAGTATACATCTGAGAAACAGTTAATAGAAAAACAGAAACCTAGTGTGCTTGAGATCAAAACTCTTTCTGTTAAACTTTAAAAAAAAAAAAAATCTTAAAAATGTTAAATATTATATGCAGTGGCGGATCATGGGATTGTGAGGCCCCAGGCGCAGCCTGATCCGGAGGCCCTCTATTGACACAACAAAAACGATATAGTTTATTAATATTAACAATGCAGAAAATCATATATATATATATATATATATATATATATATATATATATATATATATATATATATATATATATATATATATATATATATATATATATATATATATATATATATATATATATATATATATATATATATATTGGATAAAAAACAAGTTTTGGAAGAGGTGGGGCGCAGTTACATTCTTCTTTAAAAGGGAAAAAACGACATTTCTGACAAAAAAAAAAAAAAAAACTATATTTTTTCGTAACTTAGTCAGTGCAAGAGGAGATTTCCACCGAGCCCCGATTTCTGGCATTTAGCAAAATCCCAGCTTTACCCAGTTTTCCAATGCAAGTGTAATTTAGTGGCGCAACCAGAAAAAAGTCTTAGGAGGGAGGGGCACTTAACAAAAAAAAAAAAAAAAGAGGAAGCCTGTGATCTGAGAAGTGAAGGGGGGTTCGGGGGTTCTCCCCCGGAAAATTTTTGAAACTTGAAGTTTTAAAAACGTAATTTTAGACTTTCTTTGCTGATGTTTGGGGACAAAACAGTGCAGGTGTCTCAGCGGAAAGTAGTAGAAATTGAAGCCTTACAAACGCGATTATAGGCCATATTTATCAACGTTAGGGTAAGGGATGGAGGGGAGTGCCCCCGATCAATCTTTTTTAAAAATAGATCGAAATCAATTTCTCTCCCCCCCCCCGCTTCCCAATTTTTGAAATTGAAATTTCAAAAACGCAATTGTAGACAAACTTTACATGATAAACAATTTTTCAAGAAAGAGGTGCTAAATCTCTTCCGTGAAAATTTGTTCAAAAATTATGGTCCTAAGCTTCAGCAATTTTTTTTTTTTTTTACTCAGGGGTTATTCTACTTAAGTTTTTTCTAAGTGTAGTTTAAAAAACTTGATTTTTTTATAATATTAAAGGAAGGCAGTTCGGTGACCCTTGCTCGAATATTTCCTGAAATTTTAAGTCTTAAAAAGGCGATTCTTAAGACCATATTTGTAATCAGTACATTTTTCGAGGGTCATTTAAAAAGTCCTCACTGAAGCCCTTTTATTTTCGTTCCTTTATTTATTTATTTATTTTTCGACTTCATTTGGATGATGAATTTCTTTTGTAGTACGTTTACAGAATGAAGAAATCAGAATTCCTGAGTATCCAGATTTTTTAACAGTATTTTCCTGGAATTGTTTATTTTCTTCTGAAATTCAAAATTCAAAAATCCTTATTCTTCAGAAATTTTCAAGTAAATATAAAAGCCTATGTTTAAAAAAATTTTTTTTAATCATTACCACCATTTTTTTTTTTTTTTCGAAGCATTAAAACACGCTCTTTGCCTGTGTAGAATATGTCATATGTACACTCCTGAAAATTAAACTGAAACACTTCTATAGTTGGGGAAAACCTAACCTGGCAGCATTGTGAAAGTTACGCAGGTCTAATTCTTAATTATAGCATTGCGACGCTGTCAGGTTAGGTTTGCCCCAACTACAGTTTATAAAACTTTTGCCTTTAATGAGTAAATCAATCTTTATGAAGTAGAAATTGTAAAATATATTACAAACAAATGGCACCAGTGTAGTTTAAAAAACTTGATTTTCTTATAATATTAAAGGAAGGCAGTTCGGGGAACTTTGTTTGAATGTTTCTTGAAATTTAAGTCTTAAAAAGGCGATTCTTTAGTCCATATTTTGTAACATTAGGGCCAGTAATTTTTCGAGGGTCATTCACTGTTAAAAAAAATGTATTCAAAAATAAAACTCTGAATGTATTCATTTTTTTTTTTTTGAATACAATTGATTCAAAAATGAGTAAATGTGGCATCAAATACAAACATACGAAAAATACGAGTCATCATATACGAACATACCCAAGTCATCATATAAGAATACAACACATTATCAAACACTAATTCATGAATAAAGATGCATACAATCATTTAATACTGCAGCTAACGTTTCAAGAACATGGTTTAATAAATATTCATGTATAAATAGGAAATATAATAAGCGTGACTTCCAAGAATAAAACTCGCGAGCTTCGAACTCTTTTCTTATTGCGCATGCTACGCGTCGCTCAAGAGCGTGAACAAGTGTCGACAATGTTCATACGCTTTCGGCGCATATTTCGTGCTGTCTTGCGGAGCGATCGAAATGGCTGATCTGTTCGTCAAGAAAAAACTAGAAGATTGGAAATTGGAAGAGTTTTCATCGAACTTTGAAAGTAAGTTTTACTTTTATTATCATAGTAAGGATAATAAATGAAGGGTTGTATCTAAATTACCCAAAAATTACTTGCCTAAATTGCTCGATAGCACATTCAACATCCGACTGTGCTCGGAACATATTTTTAAACATTATATTTTATGTGGATATATATGTTTTCAAACTGTGAAAGAAAGTTCATAACGAGCTTCGTAACCTTTATTATCGTAGTAAGGATAATAATTGAAGGGTTGTATCTAAATTACCCAAAAATTACTTGCCGAAATTGCTCGATAGAACATTCAACATCCGACTGTTCTCGGAACATTTTTTAAACGTTATATTTTATGTGGATATGTTTTCAAACTGTGAAAGGAAAGTTCATAACGAGTTTCGTAAATTTTATTATTTATATTTTACTCTTCAAATTTGAAAAAAAAAAAAAAAAGCGAAAGCAACATCTTGCACAAACAGCTATGGAAGAAATTAGGTTCTCATCAAGCATAAATCGTTGCATGAATACATTTTTGGAACACTTGTGTGTTTCACTGCAAAAATATTTTTTCTTTCGAAATACCACTAATATAAAAACCTTTTTGCCGAAAAGTAACAAGAAATACAGATTTGAATTCAACATATTTCAGTGAACATATTAATCATTTATCGTTACATAACTATTGATAAGATTTCCAAATCTTTAGTATGATTCACTCGGCCATGCACAGGCTTGCTAGATTTTAGTAATGTTCAATCGGGTCGAGGGAATGCCCCCCCCCCCCCCGCAATCCTAAGCTTTGCTCCCTCGCGTAAATAAATAAAACGCGTATCTGCTTGTCAAATTTTGCTGAAATTAGTGGTGATGAAATTTAAAATTTAATTCTTAATTTTTATTTAAAACATTCTGTGTAACAAGAATACAAAATGTATCAAAATGGAAAACAAACTCTAAAAAAATATTAAACTAAACAATTTAAATATCAAATAACCCTCTTAAAAAATGTTTAAAAGTTCAGTTTAAATACAAAACGAAGGAATTAGGGGCAAAAATAACTACAACTATAACAGCAGTAGGATATTTATTCATTCCACTTGATAATAAGTTCTCCATAACAAGACTATATTTGCTTACAATATGAAAAATTAATACCGTAATGTTAAATTGACAAGCAAACTATTAAGTTACTCCTATAAATTAATACATAGTTAACAATTAAAAACATTATATACTCAATTATTATGGATAGGAATTGCATTTACAAGAGCTGAGAGAGAGAGAGAAATGCTATTCTCTAACAGTTTTAAAGTAAACTTCACATTTTTACAATAATTTTTGATTATTAATCATGCATTGTATCATTAACAAATACATCATGAGTTACTTGTATAAATTATGAAATGCATGGTGAACAATAATAAACAATATAGAAGGATTACTTAGGGATAATGTTAGTATTTACATGTAAGACCATGGTGCTTCCCGCCATTGAGAAAGCTTCATACTCTTTGTGAAAATAGAACTTCGTTTTTAAAGAAAATTTTACATTTTTACAGAAACTTGAGAGACATCAATGCTGCATTGTGCAATTTACAAATAAACTGTTAAATACTTCTAAAAAATTGATAAATGCATGGTGAGATATAAAAAACGTCATACATACATTGGTTTTGGATAGAAGTTGCATTTACATAAAAGAGCCGAGATGTTTTTCACCTCCTGTGAAAAAGATCTTCATTTTTTGAATGATGCATTATGCAATTTACAAAAAAACCTTTCACTGCGTCTATAAGTTATGAAATGCACAGTAAGCAATAATTTATAAATAGTACTGCATCACATACGGTGAGCCATAACAGTCATTCTACGGTGAGCAATAACTATTTTACAACCACATCTTTATATTATCTTTGTGTTTCATAATTTTGAAGTGCACAGTGAGCAAAAACTTTTTTACAACAGAATATTACAACTCTAATTACAAAATGTACGGGGAAAAACATTTTTTCAATTCTATATTACATACGGTGAGCAATAACTACAGTCGGACCTCCATATATCGAACTTCCACATATCGAAATTTTCTATGTATCGAAATCCCAGCAAATTTCTATGTTCATTACATAGAAAAGTTGTTTCTATATATCGAAATTTTTTTCGAGATACTCGTAGGTTTTTCTCTGCTTTAGACTGTTCGTATCATGAAAAATGAAGCTTAGCGGAGAAAATTATGTTCACTAAAGGTTGCTACAAAACTTGAGGAATCTGGGGTTTAGGAGTGTGTAGTTCGGTCGTTGTTCCGTTCTGGAGTTCTTACATTCCCTCAAGTTTATTTCAAATCTTAGTTGTAACCAGTATAACTGTAAAATCAGTTTCAAGCTATCCCTTTTGTCTGTTGAGTATCATTCCTAGTCTTTTTAGCTTCAGTAAAAATCATTCAAGTTAAGTAGATTGATTTTTTGCTTTTCACTCGGTTCCATTGTCAAAACGAAAATCCCCTAATGTTACAGATCAAGTTGATTTGCCGAAGAATGAAGATGTATGAAGGCGCAAAAATGTAATTTCTGCAAAATTAATATTTTTATTGTTATCTTTCATTTAATGCTCGTTTAAATTATAAATTGGGTTTCATGCACGTTTTAATGATTTAGAAGTTTTTTATGTTAAAATAAGATCGTTTCTATATATCGAATTTTTTCCCGGCAATTTGCTACTTCGATATATGGAGGTCCGACTGTATATTACGATCGCGTATTTACAATAACTTTGTGCAACATAATTACGAATTGCACGGTGAACAAAACCTTTTTCCAACACTATGTTGCATACGGTGAGCAATAAGTTACATATCACGGTGAGCAATAACTTGCATACTACGGTTAGCAATAACTTGAATTGCAACTATTGTCAGAATACGCAGATTCAGTGGCACAGAATCTCGTGTTACAATTTCACGTCCGGGAAAGTTTGAATTCTGGCCTTTAAAAAGCATGAAATAAAAATTAAATTAAAAATTTTAAAAATCGCCTACTGAAAAAAACTTTAAATGAAATTAAAATTAAAAATTTAAAAAACCCCCGACTAAAAAAAAACCTTAAATAAAACTAAAATAAAGAACTAAAAATACCCGACTAAAAAATGTTTAAAATAATATATTTATCGGCTTTTGAGGTTTCTGATAAATTGCCTTATAAATAATAGCAGCAATATATCCAAGCGTCGTCGTGTCGGGAGACCAATATGAAAATAAAATATGAAAGAATGAAAAATAATAAAGTAATGAACAGAATGCAGCTTGTTACGTTCTGGTTCGAAATGAATATACTTGCAAAACACAATGTGGACTGTATAAAAGTTAAATCAACACACTTTATTAGTCGGAGCCACTACTCCTAATTAACTTCTAATAATATATATGAAGCCCTTACTTCAAAATAAACAACGCATGAAGCCACTACTTCATTAGATGCAACAACACTTTTTGCAATAAGAAAGAAGAAAGAACACAACAATTATCAAAACTGTTGCCATAGAAAACAATTAAGAAATTAAACTTTTCACGAGGTAACATTTTCTGGAGGAAGTACCAAACATACCGCTCCCCTTGAAATCTCATTAGGTTTCAACATATATTTTTTTATGGAATAATTTTTTCTTTTAGAAATAATAAATGGCAACAACTAAATTACAAACTACAACAAAGAATTTAAATAAATAAATAGTTAAGTTGAAATTGGAAGTAAATAAACCTTATTTATGCCTCTTTTAAAATGTCCGTATTTAGTATACACAGTCACTACTCGGACGCTTCCATCAGTTCCGGGAAAAAGTTCAACAATCCGACCAAGAGTCCACTCTAGTGGCGCGGCATTTTCTCTGTGAACTAGAACAATGTCCCCAACCTTCAAATTTGGCTGCTCCTTCCACCACTTGGAGCGAGGTTGAAGAGTATGAAGATAATCTCTTGACCAGCGGTTCCAGAAATCCAGGCGAAGTCTCTGAATGAGCTTCCATCTCTCAGAGAGAGAAGAAGCTCTAGATGAAGTACTTGGCTCAGGAAATTGGTGAATGGGACCCCCAACAAGAAAATGAGCTGGAGTCAGGGCACTGAGGTCTGATGGGTCGGATGATAATGCGGTAAGAGGTCTGGAGTTGAGGCAGGCCTCTATTTGAAGAAGGAGCGTGTAAAACTCCTCAAAGTTGAGAAGCGCAGAACCGGACACTTTCACTAGCAATTGTTTAGTACTTTTAATAGCAGCTTCCCACAGTCCTCCGAAATGAGGTGCATATGGAGGAATGAAGGACCATTCTATTCCTTTCATTGAACTGAAATCTTGCACTTCTGCTTCACGGCACAATTGGTATAACCTTTTAAGAACTCTTGAAGTTCCCTTGAAATTTGATCCATTATCTGATAGTATTTTACTTGGACATCCTCTTCTGGATATAAATCTACGCAATGTTGCTAGAAATGCAGCAGTCGATAATTCTGAGACAAGTTCTAGGTGTACTGCCTTGGTTGCTGAACAAATGAAAAGACAAATGTAAGACTTAAACTTGGTAACTGATCTTTTATGAGCACATTTTGTGTAAAAGGGTCCAGCAAAATCAACTCCAACAATTTCAAAAGGACGAGTTTGCTCAATCCTTGACGCCGGAAGATCTCCCATCACTTGAGGAGCCGATTTCAAACTCAACTTGAAGCACTTCAAGCATTTCTTAAGTTGTTTTCTAACAACTGATCTACCATCAACAAACCAGAATTTTTGTCTTATTAAAGACAACGTTTGCTGCGGTCCAGCATGGATATAAGTTGTGTGATAGTAATCTATGACCTTCTCTGTAAAGCTGTGATTTTTCGGTAACAGCATGGGATGCTTTTGATCGTACGATAAGGATTGATGTTTGGAAAGTCTGCCTCCTACACGAAGAATGCCGTCAGAGTCAAGAAACACATTTAGAGGAAGCAATTTACTATTACGCGGTAATGGCATTCCTTTAGTTAGCAATTTTCTCTCGGACGTGAAGTCATTTTCTTGAATTGTTCGCACCACACAAAGCACTGAGTTATGAAGTTCTTTGGATGTCAAACAACCAGAGATTTTGGTACGACTGGAACAGCTATTGTTCAAATATCTCAAAACCCATGCACAAACACGTATCAATTTTGTAAACGAAGATATTTTTGCCACGAATTCAGGAACAAATTTTAATTTAGATGCGCACGTAATGATTTTTTGCTTCTCTTCTACAGCACATTCAGGAAGAGAATATGTCTCTGTAACGTCTAATGGTATGAAACTACTCATAGGTTGACTTAACCAGTTTGGACCTCGTAACCACATGTCATTGCTGATTAATTGAGACGGAAGTAAACCTCTGGTTCCTAGATCCGATGGATTTTCAGTTCCACGGACGTGAAACCACTTGACTGATGGGATGGTTGTCTGAATTTTAGACACTCTGTTTGCAACAAATGCTTGCCAATTATATGGTTCAGTTGCAAGCCATGCGAGAGTTATTTTGGAATCAGTCCATGCTACAGTATTCTGAACTGGAACTTGAATATTTTTTAAAACAGCAGCTAACAAATCAGCTAGCAACAATGCTGAGCACAGTTCCAAACGAGGCAGAGACTGAGTTTTCAACGGTGCTACCCTTGTTTTCGCAGTAAGCAAAGACACACGAAAATCCGAGTTCGGTAATAAACATCTCACATAAATTGCTGCACAGTACGCTTTTTCTGAAGCATCACAAAATGCGTGCAACTCTATATCTGCATGCGAAGAAGTTAGAACTAATCTTGGAATTTTCATTTGTTCAAGGAGATGCAGTTCTTCACAAAATGATATCCAATTCCTATTTAATTCTTCGGGAATGATTTGATCCCAAGAAAGCTTATACTTCCACAATTCTTGAAGTAACACTTTCATAAACACTACACAAGGGGAAAGCAATCCCAAAGGATCAAATACACGGGAAATCTCAGATAGTATTTCCCTCTTGGAGTATTCTAGCTTTTGTTTCACAGACTCAATGCTAAAACTAAAATAATCAGCTTTTGGACACCACTGGATACCAAGAACCTTAACTTCAGTTTCTAAGTTTGCAGCCTCTTCTTCATCTAGGAATTCTTTAATCACGTTGGTGTTATTAGATTTCCACTTACGAAGATTAAATCCTCCCTTTGCCATCATAGTCTTTAACTGCTTCACAAGCTCAGATGCTTCTTCTTCCGATGACGCACCACTTAAAAGGTCATCAACGTAAAAATGATTCAATGTAGCGTTTGAAGCAAGGGGATAGCTATCCTTCTCGTCTAAGGCAAGCTGATGTATTGTTCTCGTGGAGAGAAATGGCGCACTTGCAGTTCCATACGTTACCGTGAGCAATCTGTATTCTTTTACCGGTTCTTCTAAATTACTTCTCCACAAAATTCTCTGCCAATCTACGTCTTCAGGATGTACCCTTATTTGTCGAAACATTTTCTCCACATCGGCACAGACTGCAACTGGAAATGTTCTGAATCGAAGTAGAATGGGATACAATTCCAACTGCAAGCGTGGGCCCAACATCAATAGATCATTTAGGGAGTATCCTGATGATGATTTGGACGATGCATCAAACACCACCCTCAATTTCGTTGTTGTACTAGACTCTCTCAAAACTGGAAAATGAGGAATGTAATATGCTTCACTCTTTGCATAATCAGTTTCGGGAACTGGTTCCATGTGTTTCAGTTCAAGATATTCCTTCATAAAATCCTGGTACTGTTTATATTTTGCCGGGTTTGAGCTTAAGGAACGTTCAACTGCATTCAACCTGCGTAAAGCATGCTGTCTAGATTCACCTAATTCTGTTGGAGAGGTGTGGAAAGGCAATTTTACTATGTATTTTCCATCTTCAGCCCTAGAATGAGTATTTTTGAAATGTTCCTCACAAGCCTTCTCAGCACTTGATAGAAAACTAACAGATGGCACCGAGTCCAACTCCCAAAACTTAGAAATAAGTTCATTAGTATCAATATCTATATTATTTAACACAAGTGGAACATTATCCCTAAATAAATTGACAGATCCTGAAATGATCCAGCCAAAAGAAGAACGAACTGCTGAGGGATAACCATCACCTCCGTTGCTAATTTCACCTTTTAACACTTGAAGGAAAATATCTATACCAAGCAAAATGTCAATTCGAGCTGACTTATGAAAAGAGGGGTCTGCGAGTACTAGATCCTTGAAGGCTTCTTGAATTCTAACATCAATTGATGTGTGCGGTAGATTTCCCACAATTTTATTCATTACAAATGCTGAACTTTTAAGCTTTAGCTTAGAATCGAAATGCGGAGAAAACTCCAAGTCTACAAGACCATTAGTACGAGCGGCAGTAGCGCCAAGGCATGACACCGCTATGTTTGCCTTTTTTCTACCTAATCCAAGTCGATTAACACAATCTTCAGTAATAAAATTAGCTTGACTACCAGGGTCTAATAAGGCACGACATAACTGAAACCTCCCAGAAGAATCTAAAGCCTTGATAAGAACTGTACATAGTAATACTTCTTTATTTTCACCCCTAGATACTCTTTCTTCCACTTGAAGAGAAGTAGTACCTGTGTAGATGCTAGGAAGTTCACCGGAAAGCCTAGCGTTATTTTTACTTTCATCAGAATTGCACATTTTTCCTGGAGTAAAAGATTCAGCTTCAATAGAGAGGGTACTAGAGATTTGTTTATTGTCCGAATTCACTGCACTCATACCTTTATCACCCCTATCAATATGCAGTTTAGAATTATGCGATTTTCCGCACTCTTTGCATTTTTGAGGACATTTACAGAATTTTAACAGGTGAGAGGAAGAAAGACAACAAAAACACAGATTATTAAACTTGACAAAATTAATTCTTTTCTGAACAGGCACATTTTTAAATTTAAAACATTTCACCAATGCATGATTACCTTTACAAAATGTACAATCTACTTTTGCTTCAGTCAACAAAGATGTGACTTTGCAATTAGAATTTTTCTTTTCGTTAAAAGAATTTTTACTGTTCTGTAAAGTACGAGCTTGTACACGAAGAAATGAGAATAATTGCTCCAAGGTACCTAATTCATCTTTTTTTAATTCCCGTTCCCACCAACTTCTCGTATTTTTGTCCAATTTTTCAACTAATGCGTAAACAACCATAACTTCAGCAAATTCTTCAATTTTATGACCTATAACAGCCAAAGAGTTCACAAATTCATTAGCTGAATCAATTAAATTAAGAATTGCCTGAGGCGATTCATTAATTCTTTGTAAATTAAACAATTTTCTAATAAGTGCATTTACTAGTTCTCGCTTATCAGAAAACCTATCTTCAAGTAGTTGCCAAGCAACCGAATAGTTTGCATTTGAAATCGGCATAGAATTTATAATTCTTAACGCTTCATCTTTACAACTAGCCTTCAAATACTGCAATTTCATTGCATCTGAAATGCTTTTATTTTCATGAACACTAGTCGTGAATAAATCCTTAAAAGTTAACCACTCTTCAATTTTCCCCGAAAAAATGGGAAGAGAAAGAACAGGTAATTTAACTTGTGCGAAATTGTCGCCATTTTCTTGTAGAACAAGTTTTTCGGTTTTCACACTCACACAATCTTTTGCGCGATTAATTTTTAAAGCAAGGTCGTCAATTATATCTTGCAGTAAATAATTTTCATTCATAAATTCCCCGATTTCAGTTTCCTTACACATTCCATAAATTGCATCAAAAATGGAATTTATCTCTACCGATAATTGATTTGTCTTGGTTTCAAGTAACTTGAGTTCCACCAAATCGGCTTTTTCAACAGAATTCTCTACTTTTTCATTATGGCGATTTAATGCCGCCTTGGCGACAAATAATTTTATTTTCAATTCATTCATAGTTTGACGAAATAAAGTGAACAATAATTGTAAATGACTCACCGGCTAATTACTCAAAGCTCCGGTCTCTGGAGGACCATTTCTATGTTACGTTCTGGTTCGAAATGAATATACTTGCAAAACACAATGTGGACTGTATAAAAGTTAAATCAACACACTTTATTAGTCGGAGCCACTACTCCTAATTAACTTCTAATAATATATATGAAGCCCTTACTTCAAAATAAACAACGCATGAAGCCACTACTTCATTAGATGCAACAACACTTTTTGCAATAAGAAAGAAGAAAGAACACAACAATTATCAAAACTGTTGCCATAGAAAACAATTAAGAAATTAAACTTTTCACGAGGTAACATTTTCTGGAGGAAGTACCAAACACAGCTAATAATGATAAAGTAGCTATGATATCTAAATACAAGAGTTTTCTCAGCGGTCTATATAACCTACATACCAATATGAAAATAAAATATGAAAGAATGAAAAGTAATAAAGTAAATAACAGAATGCAACTAATAATAATAAACATCAGTTTTTACTTTCATATTGGTCCCCCGACACGACGACGCTTGGATATATTACTGCTATTACTTACAAGGCAATTCATCAGAAACCTCAAAAGCCGATAAATATATTATTTTAAACATTTTTTAGTCGGGTATTTCTAGTTCTTTATTTTAGTTTTATTTAAGGTTTTTTTTTAGTCGGGGGTTTTTTAAATTTTTAATTTTAGTTTTATTTAAAGTTTTTTTCAGTCGAGGGCTTTTAAAATTTTTAATTTAAATTTTTCTTTTATTTATTCTTTAAATATGCTTGAAACACTTTGTACATTTGTGTGTAAGAATTAAAATCCATCTTTTCAGCTTAAAATGTTTCACTCGATTATGTTTTTAATGTTGCTGCATATTTTTCATGTAAACCTTATGTTCTAAGACATGCTGTAGTTTCTACAGACTGTAAAACATACTACATAGATAAATATTGAAAGGTGTCTGTTTATGATTTGTTTTTTATTTCTTTTTAATAATTTATTATTATTAAATTTTCATTTAAAACTTGATAATTACCTACATGGCCCAAACTGTTCAGTTACAAATTTTGAAGAAAGTTTTAAAATTTGTTCACTACTATTGTTATAATAATGTAAATTATTTCACTAATTTTCTATTTAATCAACTAAAATTGCTAAGCTTATTTAAACAACTTCCAACTAACACATTTATTAGTTGCATAACCCACATCTCTCACATACATACTAATAAGATGTGTATTTTCACATAATTTAGTTTTGGCCAGTTCTATGGTAGTTAAATCCAGTTTCGGCCGGTTTTAGCCAGTGGCCTGGATAAAATCAGTTTTGCTCCGCCAAAACTACAACCCTGACATAAACTATGTAAATGTTATGGTTTACTAAGAACATGAAAAAATCACTGTAGTTAGAGAAAATAGGCTGCTTAAAATGTTTTATTTTGAGTTTCATTTTGGGGTAGGAACCCTGATGTTGGTTAAACAAATAATAAAAATTGAGTACTTAATTATTTTTTGTATTTGAATTACTTTGAAAAAAGTTATATGAGTAAAAAGTGTTCCAAATTTATATTGATGGTGACAAGTATCATTTTCTGCAGGTGAAGGGATTGATGAAGAGAGCTTTAGTCTCTTGGATGCCAGCACTCTAACGATACTTATCCCAAAAGCAGGCCCAAGGTTAAAATTTAAATCCTATTTGGAAAACTATGTGTCAATGTCATCTTGTTCATCATACAATGCAACCGAGAAAGAAAATGATTCATTCCAATCTAGTGCATCAGAAATTGAATCATCTTATTTGTCAGAAGGCAGCAGTGAGAAAAATCTCGATTTGTTGCTTATAGTTAGGAGAAAGTTACCAGAAATATACAAAACACTTCAAGAATCTGATGGAGAAAAAATAAACATTTCTCACAAATACAAATTAAACAGATTAATCGTAGATACATATGTCGAAAAATATGGTTGCAAACCAACCACTCAAGAAAAAATTCATCTAGCAAAAGCTATCATAAACACATTTCCAGTTCTCAAATCTATAGAAAGTGAAGGTTTTGTAAGTATTCATTAGATTTTTATTTGTTTCTTCATTTTGTACAGATTACTGTTGATTAGAATTAATCCTGGTCTAAGGAAATGCTTTTTACTTTCTTCTACTCTCTAATATATAGAAGAAAGTATTGGATTTGTGCAAATTTTCGACTTTTGATGAAATTGATGTTTTGAGGTGTACCGAGTCTATTTCGACCATTTTTGGAATATGTCTCACTGTGTATATGTGTCCGTGTCAAGTATGTAATCACTTTCTTGTGGCCGCTCTACAGCAAAAAACTACTGCATAAAATCAAGCAAAATGTGGTACACATTTCTGTCCCTATGTGAACTTGTGCCCATTGATTTTTACTCGAATTCCTCGAAGGGAGTGGAGCAATGGCACGTTTTAGTTATGCTGCTTGCTATTATCCCGGAAGCAACTGGCAGAATCAAGCAAAATTTGGTCCATATGTTGTCCCTAACAGGAACAGGTGCTGATTGAATTTTGGTGTCAATAGCTGAAACAGGGGTTGAGTTATAGAACATTTTTCTCGTCAATTGTGACTGCTGCATCTCGAGAAATAACGAACAGACAACATACTAGTTGTATATTTTGTTAGATAATTTCACCTTGTGTATAAACCTGAAGAATTAATCTATAAAGAGGCTTTATAGCTAAACCACGAAGAGAAGGCGGATGACCTTGAAGCAAAAACATCATTTGTGTCCTTTGTAATAGGTTTTTTGTTACTATTTTTGAACAGATAGGATTAAGGTGACCGTACATCTAACTATTCGGTGCTTTCTGGCAGATTTTATCGGATTACAAATGATACAAATGATGTTTTGCTTCAAGGTCATCCGCCTTCTTTACGTGGTTTAGCTATACCTTTTTAAAAAAAATTGTTACAAATAGGCTCCTTTACAAAATATTGAATATTTAACTAAAATCAAAAGTAAAAATAAAATGTAACTGGTGACCTTCAACATGAAAGCATTATCAGGGTTTCCCACGAGTCCTGGGAAAATGCATTGAAGTGCTTTAGTTCAGTGACCCGTTTAAATGCTTAATTTTGAACAAAAGTTCTTTATTTTGATTAAGTGCTTTATTTTTGATTTTTTTTTTTTTTCAAGCAAGTTCTTATGAAAGGAAAAATGATTTTCTATTATATTTTCTTCTCTCTGTCTCGCTCATTGTTTATTACTTTTACTGAATTTTAGGGCTCGACCGATGGCATTTTTTGGCCGATGGGCCGATGCCGATTGTTGGCCGATTGTTCAAAGACAGCCGATGGCCGATGGCCGATTGTTTTCCTCCAAATGGCCGATTGCCGATGGCCGATGGCAAAAAAGAAATCAAACAGAAATAAATGGATAAGATTATCAGGGATTTAAAGGATCGCTGATTCATTTCATTTTACTTTCTTTCTACGAATAAGGAATCGTATAATCACAAAAAAAAAATCAGATTTCGACCTAAACTTTTATTTTACGATCACCCAGTTTAAAGTTCACAAGTTTTTCCGGCACATTTGTACAGGCATATGTATTTAAGAACATATAGATATATCCATTTTGAACGTCTCCTCAGTTAATTATCGCAAATTCTCTTGTGATGTCTTCATGCGCGTAAACTTGCGTCACTCAAAAACGTTATGAAATAGTAAGTTGAAAACACATACGTACGTAGTATGATCTGAAAGTTCAGGACAAATTGTATACAACCTTACCCTGAGTAGTTCACATTACCGAAGCACATCTATCTGCAAAATAGTCACCTTGGACGACTATTCACTTCTGCCAACGTTCGTATAGCTTTTCGAAGCACTCCTGGAAGACATTTTACGCAACCTCCTGTAAGGCCTCTTGCGTTGCTGCTTTTAACTTCATCGTGGCGACTTTCATGTTGAGGATGCACGGTTCGATTGGTCAATACTCTGATATGACAAACAAATAACACAACGTTTCGTCCGACTTAGCTCCGTGTGACTTCTACCTGTTCCCAGCAAAAAAACATTTGCAAGAACGCCGTTTTCTTCCGTCAGGAGAAGATAAAGCTGCATCACAGAAGGTAGCGAAAAATGGCTTCCAGGAGTGTTTCCAAAAGTTATATGAACACTGGACGAAGTACATAGTCCCTCAAGGTGATCTTTTGAAGTTGGATGTGCTTCGGTAATGTGAACTATTCTGGGTAAAGTTCTATACAGCTTGTCCCCGAACTTTTGGGTCGTACTACGTACAATAGTATAGGGTGTAGTTATGCTTCTCCTTTTTTGACTGCTGTATGATGAAAGAGCAAGAACAACAGCTAAAAAAAAAGAAAGAAAAAAAAGGAAGAAAAACAAAAAGACTGTTTAATAACCAATTGATTTTTTTTTTCTTTTTTCTTTTCTTTTAATTGAACATATAAATAAGATTTCAGTAATATTGTAGTAATGTATGGATTTAGGTACACTAAAAATAGTTTTAAAACATTAAATTATGTTGTTTAATCATTTAAAAAAAAAAAAGAATAAAACTATGAAACCGTCAACAAATTACGCAATTAAAGTGAAAAGATTGCACGTAGACATTTTTTAGTCATCAAATTAACCAAAAAAGGTAACAGGTAAATTACAAAATTAAATCATAATAGGAATATTTTTGTACCTATTTAAAATTTATGAAAAGAAAAGTTTGCATTTTTCATAAAAGCTATTACAGTGACATACATTTTGCTGAAAAAAGAAATAGTCATAAAAAGAGCGAGGTTCTTAAAACGCAGCTATAATAAACAAACTCAATATTTACACCAAGTTAATAACTGAATAAATATACTACTTGATCTGATGTTAGCACACATAATATTGAACAATTTGATTGTTTAATCTTTTATGAAGCTTTACAAACAAGTTCAAATTAAATTTTTAAATTTAAGAATAACTTTCTGAAATTTAAAAAATTCCATAATAGAAAATCCTTGAAATGTTTCTATAAAAACGAAAATAACTTATTCATTGATTTTATATAAATACAAAAAAATATTTACTTACAACAGAAAAAACTTCGATCACTATTAATGATGCAAAAAAAGATGGCGCATTACGAAATATAGGTGAAACGAGTATGACAAATACGCAAAATGACATTTCTTGACCAAAATAAATAATCGCTAGAAATATTTAAGAAATGCTCGAAACGACGAGGGAGGTTTAAGGGGGGAGGAGTCACCCTCTGATTTTGGAGTAACTCACACTTCGGCCCCAACTTCGACCTCATTTTTTTAGTACAGAACCGCTACCACCAACGCCTCGGAAGAGTTTCTGAATCTACTTCAGCACTTCTGAAGAAAAAATTCAAAAGACCCTTTGATTTTCGAATTATGTCACCATTCAAAACGTCTTTAATCAATTTCTTACATTAATGCTCTAGATTATTTCTAAACAATAAATTAAGTTTGAAAAAAAATCTCTAATTTTATGAATGGTGTTAATTTAAAGAGCTCAGAAGTATTAGTTAGTACTACAGTTTAATTTCAGAAATTGAGGGAGTGGGAGGAGGGGCATGCAAGTGTTCTCGGAAATTCAAAAAATAGTCGTTAAAAATAGAGTTCAAAATAATCATAAACATGGAGCAGAAAAAAACTTTTAAAACTTGCACCGGAGTTTGTTTTGACGTGCAGTGGCGGATTTAAAATATAGCAAATGTTGCAATTGCACGGGAGGCCCCATAATTATAGGGGCACCGTAGGAGTTACAAAAATGCTTATGATAAATGTTTTACAACTTCCGTGACAGAGAAATAGGGTCCCAAAACATATTTCGACGGGCCCCAAACTTGTAACTTTGCTGAAGCGATACAGAAAAGACTGCATTACTGTGATTCATATTACAAGTATTGAAAAATTAAAAATTTACCGTCGG
>NC_072732.1:172301177-172393605 GCF_026930045.1 Uloborus diversus | reverse complement strand
CCTCTGAATTTCTCCTTGGTAACATCATTGAAGAACGTCAAAAACTTTGTTTTAATCACTTCAATTTCGAAAAACTTCCAGAGGAGAGTCCCCCCCCCCGCAACTCCCCTTTCCTTAATGTCTTCAGATTGTCAAAAATTTCGTTTCTGGAGCTTCAATTTTGAAACATTGGGTGCGGGTGGTGAATCGACTCAAAAAATCGATTGGGGACATTTCTTGAGCCCCATTTCTTTCTTTATCGTCAACAAACGCAGTCTATAATCACGTTTTTAAGACATAAATTTCAAAAAATTTCTGGGGGTGGGGAGCAAATTTTTGTTTCCCTTAACATTACCCAAGATCGTCTAACAGTTTTAACCTCCCAACGGTCCTGTTAGTTTTTTTATGTGTCTATGTGTGGTGTGCATATTTTTTCATATATATGTCTGAGGAAATTTTTTTTTAAAGGGCTCCCCCCCCTGAAAGATAAAGAAAAACGATTTTCAACGTTGCGCCTCTATTCTTCTCGGAACTTCAATTTTCTGTAGAGTTTTGAACCCTCTATTTTTTCCCTTACGTCAAAAAAGATTGAATGCAATCGCGTTTTTAGGACTACAATTCCTTAACATTTTTGGAGAATCACCATCTTCCTTCCTCCAACTAATTTCGTCGAAGATCGTCTGAAATTGCATTTTTTGAATTACAATTTCGAAAAATGGCCGGTGGACATTCCCTTAAAGGATCACGCCCATCGCCTCTCCCTTGCATCCGCGCTTGCCCTTTCTGATTTTGCATTTTGTTATTAAAGCAATACTAAAACAATTGCCAATGGTAAAACTAATTTCCAAGTTTTTTTTTGTTTAATGTTTACATAAATTCGTTAAGTATGGTGTAAACTGTTACATTTAACACTAGCTGTACTAAAACCTTTTAGCCCTGTGCAACCTGTACTTCTTTTGCAATAGCATTCACAAGGCCGATCCTAGGGTGTCGGCAAAGTAGGTCGCTTGCAATGACATTATGTGCCGCCCCTCAAGAGAATTTCGCATATTTTGACAGTAATACTTAACGTCCTCATTCCCTTTTTTTTTTTTCAAATTTCTGTATCAAGTTCCAATTTTAATTTAAAAAAAAAGGATGAATTTAGATAAAGTTAGAAAAGTTTTATAGTGAGAAACTTCTTATGTATTGCTTTGAAGAAAGAAATAGGTACCAAAAAATAACAAATCGTAAAAACGCATTTTATTAGTCTGTTTTCGGTGACATCACAAAAGAAGGACGGAAGTGGGAGGATCTCCCCCAGAAGCGGAGAGTCCTTCTACGAAGAATCTTTCAAAAATAATAACTTTCGGAACTTTTTGGAAACTTTAGGGATAAATAATGTTGGGGAGTTGCTTCCAGAAATTCTTTTCTCCTAATTATTATTTTTTTTTATACCCCGATTGTTTGATTTTTATATAAGCTTGGGGGAAGCAGCAGTGTGGCCACCCTCGAAGCCCCTTTTAGAAGCTACACTTAACTTCTTCAGGAGAGGACAACTGTCCTCATTGCCCCTCCCCTATATCCATGCCTGATGGCAGGATGCCATTCAAATTTTGCAATTAAATGAAGAATATGTGTAAAGCGTACACTTTAATGGATTTAAAATTTAGTTTAATATGTGTATTTGACTTATTTAAAGTTTTAGTGTGAGAAATTTTGCTTAATAGAACTCTATGTGGCTAACGGCCGCCCCATGCTTTGGCCGTCCGTGTGCGGTGCACGCTCTAGGACCGGCCCTGAGCATCCCCCCGCCCCATTTCAAATAGGTCAATTTTATTTGAACATATAAAACCAGAGTATTCTGCAAGATCTTTCGTCTATAACAACCCAAAATATATCGCTTTTGAAATCACACAAATTGAAAATAAACATTCTGAAAAGGAGGAAAACAAATCACAACGGGAAGATGGTTGTGTTAGCGCAAAAAGGGGGTGTGGGAACATGTTTTTTTTTTCCCCTGTTCGTTTTAGCTTCTAATTTGATAAAATTAACGTCAATTATTTTAAGTATTGCAGCTGAATGCATAGCTCGTTCAGACTATATTTTCATTCATATTCTTTTCCCAATGGTTTTCAGTTGAAAATAGTCGTTTGAGACACATTTTTAGCACATCAGTCAGAGGCGCACTCAGGTCTATTTCCTGAGAGGGGCTAGAAGTTTCGCAAGAAACTACGATAAGTGAAGTGAAAGGCAAAATCAAAAAAGTATCAAAAAAGTTTGAAAAGGCCTTCCCCCGAAAAAAAAAAAAAGTTAACAAGTCTACAATGCAATACAAGTCCAAAAAAAAAAAAAAAAAAAAAAAAGGCAATTTTAGGAAGTCCTTAGTGACATCAGAGGTGTGCATTTCGAAAGAACTGTCCCGAAAATGCTTCTCAAGCCTTGAAAACGAAATTTTTGGGATGTTAAGGGAAGATGGGAGGTGGGGAGGGGAGGCCTTCCCCTAAAGAAATTGCTAAATTGCTTTCAAAATCGTAGTCTACTTTTTATTAACTTCGATTACCAAAATGGGTTGGGATCTCCCCTGAAAATTTCTGAACTGAACCAATTCTAGGTGAAGAATGGAAAGGTTCAGAACCCTTTCTGGAAATGTTTTAAAAATGAATAAGGAAAAACGCAAGTGTATGTTATCATTGGTGATATTAGTAAAGAAAAAGAGGTCAACGCTTGAAAAATATTCAAAATCGAAGTCTTTCATAACGCGCCATTTTCAACCAATTTTTCGTGACGTTAGGAATTTGACAGTTCTTATCCGGTAAAAATTAAATTTATCTTTGATGAAATTAGGATGGGGGTTTCGGATTGAATGCTCGCTCTTGGTAAATTTTTAAAATTTAAGGTAAAAAAAATAATAAACATAATTTTTGGCTTTCTTTGGTCAAGGGAGTTCGTCTTCATGCTTCTGGGAGGGGCTTAAGCCCCTTAGCTTCTCCCGTGGGTGTGCCCCACTGACCTCAGTAACAGTTTAACTACTTGTAATTAATGTTTTATTCGGTGTTATTTTTTTTTCTCCAATTAGAAAAGGGTATTCATTATTCTCTTCATTTTCACTTTAAAAAAAAATCATGATTAAGGTAGATTGTGTTACTATACAAAGACCTCTCAAAACTGGGGAATATTGCCCCTATTTGCAGCCCCCCCTAAATTTACCTAGGTTTCTTCAGCCATGCAGAATGTAATTTAAAACCAACTCTGCGCGGTTCTTCTATTCAAAAGATAAAAATTTAGTCTAAATTTGATAGTTGTTACTGATATTGATCAATCCAGTTTTATCAGTGACATTGATCAGCGAAAATCGATAAGCGAGTTTTGTGATACAAATCAAACAATTTCGATTTTTTTTTCTCCAGTATGCATAAAAGATGACTGTTTCCTTTTAAAGAGAAATTTAAGAATGACAGCACTTTGTAAGTTTACTCATTTGAGTTTCAGATAGTAAAACATACAACAGAAAACATGGAAGCAAATATGATTTATTCACAACAATAAGAATTACAGATCAGGAGCACATTGTTGACATATATCACACTTAGCAACATAGGCGGCTCGTACGTTGGGGGGGGGGGGAGAAAGGGGACAACTGTCCCCTCACTTCCAAAAGCTAAAGGGCCAAGGTCCTTCATTTCTTAGAGTTTAAAATTAATGATCGATTAAAATGTTTTTTTTTTGCAGGGTGGATTGATTTATTTTACGAAAATTGAAACTGAAATTTACAGATAAAAAGGCTTTTTCGTGTTATTTCAGAAGAATGGAACTTTGAATTGGAAGGGAAATTTTATGCAGTCAACTTTCCTTATTTTTGAGGCCATATCCCATGGTTTTAGAGGTTTTTTAATCGTAATGTTAAAACCCAATTATATAGCCCAATTTTAAATGAAAAATTATCATATAAGTTTTGTGCTACAATATGATTAAAGTGAAAAAAAGCAAATTAAGCACAAATTCTGCAGAAAATACAGCATATAGCTATTTCAAGGCTACAATGGAGCCTCTTCATCAGTGCAAAAAGCTCACCAACACAACCAAAAGTGGCGAGAGAACCAACAATCTTTAGTCCAATTTTACTAAAATCATTTGGCTTCCGTGGCACTGCTCTCTTATCCTCTCATTTCTTTAGACCCCTCACTTTTTTGATGCACCAGCCGCCTATGCTTAGCAATACTTGATTTCAATATTAACAAAAAGTTACATTTTACCTCTTCTAGCCAGAAACTATCTCTTTATTCCTTTTCCCTTTGAAGTCTCACATATTCTGTCAAAACATATGTCATCTGTCTCAGGTAAGGAAATAATATAAATACACTAAGAGTTGAAATAATACCCTACACTTCCAGTAGTTTAAAAATACAATCATTTTAATGAAATATATATTAAGTGTTTTCAAAAACTCCATTGAACTATGCAAAATGCATGAATTTTAATCTCTGATCAATTAGAAACAACAGCAATGTATTGTGCATATCCAGCACTGACTTTCAGAGCATAACATAAAATAATGATTTTTTTTTATAAAAAAATGAAACATATAATAGACTAAACATATAAAAACTATTAAAATATAAATGCTCAATTATTAGATTTAAAAAACAGTTCAAATGTTTTATCATTTGCACCTATTATTTATTCCTGCTAAACGACCTATAATTTATGTTGAAATTTTGTCCTTTTATAAATTGCGCATCAAAAATAGATGACTAAATTTGCATAGAAAAAATATGAATAATCTTTTATACTTCATAAATATGTTTCTGTAAAAAATAAGTTCCTTTATTCAATCAAAATTACACAATTGCACACACACACACACACATATATATACCTCACACACATTTATATCTATCTATCTATCTATCTATCTATATATATATATATATAAAGTAGCTTGTCCAGACAATCAATGCACAGCCAAAACTACTAAGACTAGAAAGCTGAAGTTTGGAGCATACGTTTATTTTAAGGTGTAGGCGTGCTAAGAAGGGGTTTTTGGACATTTTGATTTTTTGGGGTGAAAGAGGACGGGAAACTTTGCCCACTTACATACAAAATTCTGGAGAACAGTCTCAAGTTCAGGCTCGAACCAGGTATTAAAACTTTTCAAATTTTATGAGCATCACGAATACCCGGGCTTCATCCTTGTAGGCTGCTAACTAGTGGATACAGCAATTATAAACTTATTTTTACATCCACCTGACAATACATCAAAGCCAAAAAATGGTCCAAAAGTTCAGTACCATTGGGAAGCGCGTAAAAATTACCCCTTTGAAAATTTCCACTTGCTTTGAACCTTGGAGCGTCAGTCATAATTACGATAAAATTTTTGAGATAAAAGTGTTTGAAGCAAAAATAAATTTTAAAAAAAAAATATTCAGCCATCTTCTGTGTGAGATTGATTTTAGCTTGAATAAAAATTGAACAACATTATTTGTTGCGATTTCTAGCTTTAGTATCTAAAAATAAAATTTCTTGAAATACGTTTTTAATGCATTCAAACTTAGTCCCTAGCAGGGCATTTAAAATGTATTTCCCTTTTGATTACATTTTCAGAAATTAATAATTATTTTTTTTTTATTTGCTTATTGAGGGTTTAGTCAGACTGATGTTCTTATTTTAGCGCAGGGACGTAACTAGAAGGGTAGTGGGGAGGGGGGCCCTTGTGCCCTGGGCACCAGGGGTGCTAAGCTAACAAAGTGTACAAACAAATATATTTTTATCTGGAAAAACTGGGTTAATAAAAAAGAAAACTTCTATAAAGCCCCACCCCCGCAAAAAAAAAATCTAATTAAATGTAGAAAAAAGATAGCATGGGTGGGAAGAATGGATCCAGAGAAAGAAAAGGGTAAGGGGAGCAGTTAATGGTGGGGATGTATTATGGGCAATACTTGCTATATCTTATCTAACCACACCACTCGAAAGAGGATTCAGTGAACAAAGGCCCTCGAAAGTAGCATCACAAAGCGATGCAAAGAAAAGTGTCTTCCTGCAGTAAAATCCATCAAAACTTTCAACATGATGTCTTCCTCAGCTTACAATGAGGAGAGTGATTGCCTATCCTACTGCTTTAAGGGAATGGTAGTCAGTCAAGTCCGAAGTTCTCACTAATTTCAGCTAATCAATATCCAACAGGATCATTCCCCCTGATTTCCTCTTTGTGTTAGTATCATTTCTTCTAGTGTACATATATAGTTGCTATGAGGATAGGTCATGGGAAACTGTAAAGCTTGAATATACATTTTATTACCGTAGAAAGTTGTTAATTTTAAAAGAAGATTTAATTTGAAAAATAAATTGATAGATAACAAAAAATTATTACATTGACAACTTAGCCAAGTGTTACGTAAAATAGAGATCAAAAACTTCACGAAAGTTACAAACATCATTGCATATACCTAGAATTTAAGCAAAGAAAAAAAAATTTAAATTAAAAATAAGAAAAATATACAACAGAAAGAAAATTTTTTTTCTTCAAAAATATCAAAGATAAACAGCAATAATAATAAATAAATAATAGTAACATTATTAAATAATAATGATATGAATAAATACAATTAAAATAATAGAGAAAGAATAAAACAAAAACTAATTACATACCAAGATGCAACTGTATTTTTCAACCATGAATTGCGAACACCGATTATTTGTCCTAGCTGCTTATAAAGAAAATTTTTGTCAGATGTCATCAAGTTAGCAAAAAATATGGCTTCAGCAAAAAGTGATGCAGTTAAATAACATAACAAGAAAAATGAAGTAAGCAATGCAGCAGAACTTATAAACAAGAAGCAACACATTCAAATAACAAAATTGAAAAAGCATAAAGCTGGCAAATTTATGTTAGATTATTTAAATTGAACTACTAGAAGCAAATGCTTCTCGTAGATGGTTAGTGGAACAATAATGACTTTGGTTGAAAAATTCATTTTAAAAATTATACATATAAATGAATGACTAATAAATGCAGTTCAAGGAACCAAGCAATATGGAAATATAGAATTGGACAAGATAAATTTGTTTTGTAATGGACACAAAATGGGGAGGGGGAAGGAGAGGGAATCTAAAAAAAGAAATTCTCATTTTGATGATGGAAAATTAAAATTACTATTAATATTCTGGAGTAATAAAAAAATAGAAGTTGAATAAATTATAAATAAAAATCACCATAAATATATACCAATAAAATCTGACCATATCAATGTTTGTATCTATCTAGATCTGTCAAACAGGCCCTTTTACCAGACTGTTTTGTGGATGACGTCATTAGTCAGGCGACACTGATGTGGTTATCGCTATGTGAGGTGACACACTAGCCGCTGTAGGAGTAACTAGTTTGAACAAAACTTCTGAAAATAAATTATATAGTTTTTACTGTCAAGTACTTTGATACTATGACTCAAACACCTATTTTATTCAGGGCTCGATTAATCTCTGAGATTAGGGGAAGCTCTGACTCATTTTGGAGCCTCCCACTTTTTAAAACATTATATGCACATTGATAGAACACTGACTAATGCTAAGTGGCCCAGCAGAATTCAGAGTTGTTTATCCCCCCTTACCGACTGATAGAAATTTTATTTATTACATATGTTGCACTTGAACTCGCAGCAAGTTTGGAAAGTAACAGTTTAAACCATATTTGAAACTTCACAAAGGAAATTAACATCAAAAAGTACACTGTAACAGAGATGAATCAAATCCCACATTCGAAAATCTAGCTTGTAGCTACATTTTATCAAATGAGTCCTCACTTTCAATAATTTAATTATTTCAAACATTTCTGCTTAGGAAGTTCAAATATTTACAATCTCTTTAAAAAATGCAGTTAAAAGCAGAAACTGGAATTGTCAAGAACAATTTTACAGTAATATTTGGGCCCCCTAAAAATTCTGCAGCAAAGCTCAAGCTTCCCGAGCCTTTTGGGTAATCATGCCCTGATTTTATAACTTCATTGAATCTTTTTATAACACCATGATTTATTTCTTGCAATGAAAAGTAGCTTGCCAACAAGCAATGATCGTACCAGATACTTACACAAACAGCTAGTGAAATCTCAGCTCAAAAATAAAATTTACATTGAAGATAAAAAGTGAACATAACTTGAAAGTGAACATAAGCACCTTGTAATCACCATGATACAGAGTAGTGGTTTTCACCAAGTAACCGCGAATCACATCCTCCGAAGTCCATGATACAAGTATTCAACGATTTCCACTCGGCTCCGTAATGATATTGCAATCTCATTCAATCTCCGGATATTGAACGAATTATTAATGACAAGTTTCAACAACTTATCATATTTTTGCAAAACATTTTCCAGAAAATTTGCATCAACTGTCGTGCCAGAGAAATTGAGATGAGTGAAAGAAGCAGGACTGCGGAAGATTGATTCCAGCATGTCTTTATCTACTATACAATCTTGTAATGCAAATGAAATCATTTTGGGGCTACATAGCAAAATGAAGTTTACTGCCTTTTTCTGATCATACAATGATAAAAGAGTTCCAAAGATTTTGAAGTGCATCAGATGGTTGAATTTCAAATCGAGAGCCACGTTTTTTGAAAGTGTTGCGAAAATAGGTTGCTCCAATTCCAAGAATTTTAGCAGCGGACAAGCTTTGCAAAGAACATCCACAGACACAGTAAAATGTCTCAATATTAATGTATGAATATGAGCTCCACAAGTCTCCAAAAATGGGTCAATCGAAATGCTCGGCCAGCTGCGATGAAATGTTATGGTCACATCTTGAACTTCCTTAAAGCTTAAGCAATAATTAAGTTGATCCGCATTATTAACGGCTCTAACCACTAAATTCTTGACATGAGGACACAGTTCAGAGCATATTCTCAGCTCCGTATTCACATTCATTACTTTAAGGTCCTTTATATTCAAACAATTCTCTTTTGTGAATATATCACTCTGCCCTGCATAACTAACAACATAAGATAATTTCTCGTAAAAAATATGCTCCAGAGTTTTTATGGTTTGTAGCACCATTAACACTCCATGCGGTTTCACAAATGTTCGTTCAATATTTAATGATTCAAGCTGCAATTTATTTTCTCTAGGATAACAGAGATATTTCATACCATCATCTGTAATGTATGATCCGTAAACACTTAAAACCTTCAGCAGAGGGCAAGTGTTAATAACAATTTCTAGGTCAGTATCACTTATACCAGCATAGTCCAATTTAAGTTCTTGCAAATTTATCATGTAATGCAATGACCGCTGAACAGTTTCAAAGTTTTCAGAGCCCATTGCAGAAAATTTAATCAAATTCTGAAAAGCAATACAATACAGAATTACGGAAATGCAACATACAATCATGTACAAAACATGTAACTGCGTTTTTTAAAAGTAAATTCCAGGTTTTTAAACTTTTGTTCCTTTCTAAGGGGCTTAATATTCTCAGAACACTTCAAACAGCAAGTTTGGGGAAATCTTATTTTTCCTATATGGTTTTTACTTTATCAAAGAAAGCAGATGTTATTTTTTACATTGTACATGTAATCAATTGTTCACTAGCAGTGAAAAATCAAAACTTAACTTTTAAAATTACATTTCTAAAAAATAATGACAACTTGTTTAATGTTACTAAGAAATATCCCTCTAAATTATGCACATCCAGTGTTCAACTATGCGTTAAAAACATTACACAAATTAAAGTATTTTAAAAATAGATAAATTTAAGTTTCCTGCATTTTTGCTTTTTGATCATAAGTATCAACAACCGACTTCAATTGCATCCAAATCATGAACAAAAGCGAGTAGGGCTTGGTTTTACTACTGTGGCTGCCAACAGTCTTGAAAAGTGTCCCTTCCAATGTTTGTACCATAACCAGCAACTTGGATTTGGTAGTACAGTAAAACCTGGCTGTAACGATGTGTTGGTATCTAAAAAAATATTGTTATAGACAGGTTAACTTTGTAGACTGATTGACCATTTTTGCAAACATTTACCCCTCACTTATTGTGTGTACAAAAAAGGAGTTATTTAAAAACTTGATTCAACAAATTTAAAATTTATACTATAATAGTATATTAATAGTTTAATTTCAGGTACTTTAATCATTTAATAATTTTAAGGTGTTTTAATTAATCAAAATGAAAACATATACATACTACGCAAAGACATTTTACAGGGTGGCAAGAGGAACTGTGAAAAAATTTCCCTGATTTTTTCCCTGATTAAGTTCACCAAATTTCCCTGATTTATGTTACCAATGATAATAGTTTCCTTTCTTTGCCCGACTTGAAAACTAGAGATGTACCGAGTAGCACTTTGGCCAAGTAGCTGAGTACGGAGTACTTGGCCGAGTACCGAGTTTTAATTATGTTTTAAAAAGAACCACCGACACACGTGACGAATTTTGAACTCATTACCTCCATGTCCAAATAATAGTTTTTAAAACAAAATTCCAGCTTTTTAATTACGCATTACTTAAAAGATTTTGTTTGTGTCAATAATTTTACAAATAAGTTATTTTTTAAATTAAAAATAAGTAAGTAGGAACTAAAACAAATTATATCAATCTATACTTCTAGTCCACCAAACGTAAATAAATTTTAAAAGCAAATGAAACAACATTAAAAGCACAAATGTGCCGGAGCACTGCAGACACGTGTTTCTGCATTACAAGGAACATCTTTTTCAGTGCAAAAAATGTGAGCTAATGAATGTAAAAAAATCCGACTTTTGTCGGAGGTCTTTAAATCCATAAGCTCACATTTTGTGCATTGAAAAATGCATTCCTTGTAATGCCAAAACACGTGCCTGCAGTGCCCCTGCACATTTGTGCTTTTAACGTTGTTTTATTTTTGAAGAAAAGGTAATTTATACTTCTTATAAATAATTTTGTTAGTGGCAAAAATCCATTTGACAATATAAAAATTTCATATTTTTTGTACTTACCTTTTTTGCCCCATTTTTAACAAATAAGTTTAATTAACTTTGAGGCATTAAAATATAAGATTTACTCCATTGAAGCATAACAAACTTCATTACAGTCGAGTTTCGACATACGCTAGAGTTGCGTTCCAAGACCCCTCGGGCAAGTCGAAATTTCGCATTGTGGAAAAGGGTATGTGTAAACACTTTTATAAGCATACCCAATAATTTCAGACAATTGTGAACACCACCTCAAACTGTTAAAAACCATTTCTTAACTATACATTACTGTTTCTTAAATAAAAACTGAATTTTTATTTGTATTTAAATTTAAAAAACGGCTTCATTCAACATAAAATGCTGCTACGATGCACAAAATCAATGATCAATTTGAAAGAAAGAAATAAAATAAACCAATACGGTACGTACAGTATGTAATAAGAAAAACAAATGCACTATAGTTTTACTGTACAGTGGATCCAGTAATGATATTTGTAACTTAAAAAAATGTAGATGGTGATTTATACTACGTGATCAAATCGTTATTCTTATATATTTTTAAATACACAATATAGTTGCTTCACTAGTTCTTTTATAACACTTTCATCTATGGAAACACCCCTCTTCCTGATCTCTTTGATTCTCAACACAAAGGAGAAGGTATGGGATAAACATAAGGAGGAATAATGACAGCCAGTACAGGGTGATTCATAATGAATGGAACAAAAAGAAAACATGATTGTGAATGTTGTAATTAATATATTTAGAAAATTCAAATTTACCTCAAAACTACATTTATTCAAGTTTCTACAAATGTTCAATATGTGCCCCTTCAGTGACACAACAAATGTCTACATGTTAATCAAGCTCCTGGCACATTCGTGATAGCATAACCCCTGTGATGAAGTTCAACACTGCAGTTGTCTGCAAGGTTGAAGTCCTTCAATTCCTGTAAGTCCTGAGGAAATGGAAGCACAAACACCTTGTCTTTAACGAAACACCAGAGGAAAAAAATCATAGGGCGTTAGATCTGGTGATCTTGGCGGCCAATGAAGACACGTCAAATCCAGTGGCCCAGCACGACCAATCCAGCGATAGGGTTCTTACGGTGATTCTTTACAAAATTTCGTGTGAAAATGTCTTTGCACAACAATTACAGAGAAGGTTTTGGCATATTCGAAAACGCATTACGCTTTCTCCTGCATGGATGACATTTTGTTTAACAGCGCCTATAGAGGCAAGTACATCATTTGATGATTTTTCCCTATTGCCAAATAAAACTTGTATAATTGTACTTGCAGAATAAATTTGTTTTGGCAGGATAAACCTATTACGACAGACACACTGCGCTGTTCTTTTTGGCCCATTTATTATGAATCACCCTGTATTCTTTGCTGGAAACTAGTGTAAACAGCCCTCCATTATTGAATAAGAGGCACTGCAAACCCTGAGGTAACAGGGCATATTTTAATGGGTTTTTTTTTTTGGGCAATTGCCCGCACAGTCAAAAAAAAATTGGCCCCACAGTCAAATAAAATTGCCCACCTACATTTTCCTAAACTTTTCCATCGGTTATGTGTTTCTATATATTTTTTATTTTTCTGTAAAAAAATCGAAATTAAAAACCGAAGAGAAGGAAAACCAGAAGCTGAACTTTGCAAAGAGAGGTTTTATATTAAACCTTTTTTTGAAAAAGACAATGTTATTTGAATTTGGTTGTATTAAAATGAAAATGAATGGTTGTATTATAATAAATGAAATTTAAAAAATTTAAAAACTCAGTGACTGTTTGAACTATTTTAAACGCTGAGTCACAGCGTTTTTGTTCCTTACACTCTTTTCCTATCGAACAAAACGACCATTAGCAATAATTTCCCTAATTCCAATTTTCACACCCCAACTCTTTTTTGACGATTATTCAACTAACTTAAACTGCACATTTACAATCCCCCCCCCTTCTGAGGAAGTTGGAGTTGCCCACACAGTTAAATTTCCTTAAAATATGCTCTGTGAGGAAAGGAGTAAGGAAGTGAATCTAGGAACTCAGCAGTGGCTTATCAGTAGTGTTGCCAAAGTGAAAGGTCCTTGGAAGAACATTGTTTAGTCTTTACAATGCCCAGGATATTTTTTATCCCTTGTGGTAACTGATAATGGAAGGCATGCTTTTCTCATAGTTAGCTCAATGGCAATCCAAGTTGGTAGGAAAGGGGGAGATATTCGCTATTATCACTTAGAAGAAAGACATTGTAGGAAAACTAGGGGAGGGGGCACTGGCTCCCTTCCTTTTCTTAGTAAGAATCTTAAATCAAAAGGGTGCCAGTTCATGAACAAAAAGGCAATCAGGGTGCCGTTTTACCGATAAAACGGCAAGTTGGGCACGTTTTAAGAATCAAAGGGCAAGTTGGGCGTGGCGCTCTCCCGCTCAAGCCTGTGGGAGGGTCTGCAGGAGGGCTTTGTAAAACTCATATTGTCCCGCCCATGGACGCATGCAGGGATTTATTTCAGGAGGGGCAGGTAAGCCAAACATGAAGGTAACTTTACAAATTGATAGAATAGACAGGGGCACGTTTACGCGGATTTTTTTCAATGAATTTCCTAATTTTTTTAACTTAGGAAATTTTAGACATTGCGGTTTTATGAAGCAGTTAATGAAGTCAAAATTGGTATATTCAGTTGTTGCTCAGCTTTTATTTTTAACCATTACAAAAATTATTTTCCAGTCCAAGTTGATTGCGCAAACTTGCCTCGGACACGGGGGCACGTTTATGCATATTTATTTTGACACCTAACGTGGTTCGATTAGTGTTTTGAACATAAGTTGAAGCTGAAAGGGTATGAAGGCAGCACTAGATGATTGTAAGCTATAAAATATGAATGTGTAGCTTAATTAAAAATTAAATGGTAATTTTCAAAACCTAATAGCCGGAAAATACTAAAAATGCTTGAGACAGTTTGGAGCGAAAAAAGTGTCAGGGGCCCATTTAAGTAAGACACAGTAAGAACGATTGTAAAGGTGCTCCGACGTTCAACGCATAAACTTGCCCCGTCGGTATATTTGGATTTATTTTTAACATGCAAAAAAATTTAATAATATTTCAGTTCATACAAATACAATTCTCAAAAAAGGATAAAATTCTGCTAATTTTTAAATATTTGTTTTTTTAAACTAAGTATTTATTCACAATAGGCTTCAAAACTTTCAACAAAAAATTTACTTAACTTGGTAGAAAACAGATTATTCTTTCTGCATGCTGGACTGAAGCTTGACTAATGCTCAAAAATTTGTGAGAACATTTGCTAGGGAGTAGCATCAATCTGTTATGACTGTTGGGTCTCCAGTTATAATTTGTTTTGAATAAAGGGCACTGCGTAAATTTGCCCTGATCTACCCTATTATAAAATTATTCAGAGTTGGTAATTTTGAATTTCTGGAAGGAATGGGGGGTGCGTATCTCACTCCTTAAATATGCCCTGACCCCCTCTGAAGTCTTAAAGTGCCCCACCCCCTTGCACCCCCGAACTTCCAAAGTGCCCCCCCCTGGAGCAAAAGGTCTGAAAAAAAAAACACTGAGTGACCTGGGCCTGATAGACCCCCTTGGCTACGCTACTGGTGCAAAGAGATGACTGCACAAGTTTCGAATACTTACTGGTACACAGAATACAGAGAGTATTTTGGAAAAGTACCGAACATTTGAATGCTAAGTACATACATATTATAGATTTAGGATTACATAACTCAGCATGTAATCTGAAATCTATGTGTATCAAAAAATAACTCTAATGTGTTAGCATTTAAAAAACTATTTTTTTAAAAAAAGCTAACTTATAATGCAGCAAAAGCTTAGTTTACAGCGCCCTTGCATTTCTTGGCACCCAGGGCGGTTGCCCCTTTGTTTAGACGGCGACAATAGCACTTCTCTTCTGTACACAATACCATCATCTCCTGTCCTTTCTACCAACCAAGGGGGCCTAACAGGGAAGCAAATTTTCAAACCGGGATGAGGTCTCCTATACAAACGTCGTGTTTCAACAATTTCCACACGGCTCTGTAATGATATTGCAATCTCATTCAACCTCCAGATGTTAACCGAATGATTAATGACAAGTTTTAATAATTTATCATATTTTTGCAAAACACTTTCAAGAAAGTTTGCATCAACTGTTGTGTCGGAAAAATCAAGATGAGTGAAAGAATCAGGACTGTGGAAGATTGATTCCAGCACGTCTTTATCAACAGTACAATTTTGCAATGTAAGTGAAGTTAATTTAGGGCTATTCATCAAAATAAAATTGACTGCTTTTTTTGGATCATTCACAGACAAAACAGTTCTAAAGATTTTGAGTTTCATCAGATGGTTAAATTTTAAGTTGGGAGTAATGTTTTTTGGAAGTTCTGTAAAAATAAGGCGCTCCAATTCCAGGATTTTTAGGCGCGGACAAGCTTTGCAAATAGCATCCACAGACACAGTAAAATGTTGCAATATTAATGTATGAATATGAACACCACAAGTCTCCAAAAATGGGTCAATTAAAATGTTTGGTGTGCTGATATTAGATGACATGATCACATCTCGAACTTCCTTAAAGCTTAAGCAATAATCGAGTTGCTCAGCATTATTAATGCCGATTACTACTAAATTCTTGACATGAGGACACAGTTCAGAACATATTTTTAGCTCTGTATTCACATTTTTTATTTTAATGTCCTTTATACTCAAACAATTCTCTTTTGTGAATATATCACTCTGTCCTGCACAACTAACAACATAAGATAATCTCTCATAAAAAATATGCTCCAGAGATTTTACAATATGTAGCACCATCAACACGCCATGCGGTTTCACAAATGTTCGTTCAATATTTAATGATTTAAGCAGCAGTTTATTTTTTCTTGGATAACAGAGATAGTTCATTCCAACATCTGAAATGCCCGTTCTACAAACATTTAAAATCTTAAGCAGAAGACAATTCTCAACAACAGTTTTCAAGTCGGTATCACTCATACCAGTACAGTTCAATTTAAGTTCTTGCAAATTTACCATGTAGCGCAATGGTTGCTGAACATATTCAAAGTGTGAAGTTGCAGAAAATTTAATCAAATTCTGAAAAGCAATACACATAATTAAGCAAATATAACACCCAATTACAAAACATGTAATCATGCATTTGGAAAATAAATTCCAGGTTTTTACATCTTTATTCTCTTTAAGTGAGTTAATATTCACAGAAAAATTCAAAAAGCAAATTAGTGATAATAGTCTTTTTCTTACGTGGTTCCTAAGAGGGATATTCAAGGAGTAAATTCCTTTTTCCTATAAAAAAAACATTTAAAAAATCTGTATCACCTATACAAGTAAAATGTCGCACTTTAATTATTTAATTAAATAAATCGTACTTTAATTTTGTCAAAACGAGTAAGTTGGATGACTTTTTATCCAGAAGCTCACACTTCTTTGCATTGAAAAAGGTGTTCCTTGTAACACCAAAACACGTGTCTGCAATAATTTGCATGTTTTGTGCTTCAATACGTTGGATAATTGATTATTTTAATTTCATCTATACAAGATTTATTTTTGATCTACAGATTGCATTATTTTTCTAGGTAATTTCCATTCCTTTGCAAACACTTGTCATAGCTTGGCCACAGCTGCATACTAATCTGTAGCTATTGATGCAAACCAGGTGCTCACTTCATTTTCGAATTCCTCATTGCAAACTGCCTATTGCTGAGATGAGTGAGTAAAAATCCCTTGGAGCAAGGTCTGGAGAACATGGAAAATGGTCAAAAGCATCACAAAGAAATACGTCAAGCATGTGGCGTGCCAGGCTGTCGCTTATGTCACTTTCGGATTGAGAAAATCGGATCCACATGGTGGAATGGCGGAGGAGTCAGGTCACTGTGTTTTTCTTATTTCTCCCCGGGAATCAGGCCCGTGTCCAGGATTTCATAAAGGGAGGGTTTTTGCAGGCCTGTCACTTCAAAATATTTTGTTTTGAAGGGGAGGGGCAAAGCGTTTAATCGATACATTTTATCTGAAAAAACAACAAAATATGTACAAAAATGCTTAAATTCATCATGTTTGCAGGGATGTGCCAGTTGCGACAAACTGCTCCAAAAGACTGCTAAATGAACTTTTCTACTCCAAAATCGGACAAACTTGCGCCAAAAGAGCGATTTTGCACTTAATGTTGCAGTTCCTTCAGCATATTTGGTACTTTTTTCAAATTATCATCAAGTTTAGGCATTTTTTAGCTTGTTTTTACGATTTTTTTTATATAGCCCCGATTTTTTGCGCATTTCAAAATCCGATTTGAATTTTGAAAAATTCAATCGTTTTAATTTATTATGTGATCGTTTCCTTTGAGTTGAAAAATTTTGCATTGACCATTATTTTCAACCATTCTTATCTTTTGTTTTCAGAAGAAGAGGACTTGTAAGTTCGTCTTCTTGCCACGCCCACTCAAAAATGTCAAATCTAGTTGCATCCGAATTGATCTAAGCAAATGCCATGTGTAAAACTTAATATTGTTCACCAGTTTTTAATCTTGGGTTTCTTAAGATTTTAGGACAGAAAATTGATCCCTAATTTTGGTTGGAGACACATAAGATAGCAAAAATCGGGGAATTCTAATGCTTTGGCGATGAAAATGCAGACATTTAAAGTTTTTGAGACTCAAGCATTACTTTCCATAGTCTGAGCCTGCCTCAAAATTTTTATTTTTATTTTTTCACATGTATTTTAAAATTTCTTTTCTTATGACATCATTTCCCAAAAGCATTTTTTTCATTGTAATTTCATTATTAATTTTGTGATTAAATATCAAATAGTTAAAAATTAAAGGTTTTAATGGTTTCCTTTGCTTGATCTTCAGATTTGTTAATCAAGAAGCTCAGTATGTAACATATATGAATATGTGTATAAGGTCAAATGTTAGTAAATAACTTACAGGTACCAAAAAAAAAAAAAAAAAAAAGGATTAATAAATAGCTCTTTAAAACTCACTTGTAATTTGTTGAGGTAAAGTTTTTAAATGTAACTATTCTTTTTTGCTTTTTTTTTTAGCCCTTTTGAATATGTTTTTGAGTTTTATGTATACATATATATATCTTGTGTCTTTTACATATATCTATGAACTACATAAAAGCAAACAAAATTTAAAAATAGATATCAAACACCAAAACTTAAAATGTGAACAAAAGCAGTGATGTATTAAGCAAAGTAAATATGTGAACTAAATTTAAATCAGTGTAAGAGAGAAAAAAGTAGAGCAGGACATGGCTTGTTTTTTGTGAAAAATATTAGACAAAAAAGAAAATAAATAAATATAAAATAAAATAAAAATAAACAAATAAATAAAATAAAATAAAAATAAACAAATAAATAAATGTAATTAAGAGAGCTTCAATTAGTAGTTGGAGTGTTGGAGTTATGGTTTTTTGCATCCTTAAGGCTCTTCTAAACCTCTCCGTAAAATCAGATTCGACGAAAACACGAAATCTGTGGCAACACAAGGGGTGTATCTGGGAGGGTCTAACTCGATTTTTTTTGCACTGCTAATTGGTCAGATTTCATGATGGACAACGTCAATCATTGAGTTGTTGAAAGGACAGTCGTAAATCTAAGCTGTCCCCATCGGTACTCCTTTTGCGGTCGGACGAGGGCAGAGAGCTAGTTCCAAAACATGTCCCCCCCCTCCGGCCTGTTTCCCACCACGACAACAGATCGGCGTAGCGGAAAGAACTGACGAGTATATGAGGGTGAAGAAAAAAGAATCCAATTCTCCTATTCTATTCTACCACCCTTCTCACTTTTACTTGAAAACTTTGGAATCGCGGGACAATTCTTTACATTTACTCTTCGAATCGAATTCTGTATTTGTTTTGCAATTCATGGGCGGCATAATCTTCATTTTTTTTTATTTGTTTTATATTTATTCGTTCATTTATGTATTTTTCAATATATAATTAAGGGGGAGGGGGCGAACGGAACACTGATGATCTTTATAACTTTATCGATAAAAGATTGTTTTGCTTTTTACAGAAATTTCTGAAACTATTCTTGAAAAGAAAAGCAAAACAATCATAGAAAAATGTCGAAGAATTTCTGCGGATGTCGGTGTGAGCATAAAATAAAAACATTTGGTAGTTGTGTAGTTAGGTTTGCTGATTGCTAGTTTGATGAATGTTACAATTAATAAAAAAAACATAAAGAGTAAATCTTTCGAAAACACTCACGCCCTGTACAAGGATTTTCTGTGCAGTTTTTAATTAGAAAATTATGCTTTTGTTTTGTCTATGAATTTTCTGCGCATCAAAAGAGGAAAGAAAGAAACTGACGAATCTGCATGTTGGCACGATAGAAAACAGGAAGAGAAAAAAAAATGCTGTTGTCTTTTTAGTGATCAGAAGGATACCATATTACCAGTGGCGCACAGGAATTTTTTAAAGGGAGGGTCCAAGGTCGAAAGTCTCATTCCATTATTACGCTGTCAAACATATTGACTTGATTTTATCGATTCCCGAGAACAAAAAACAGTAAAAAATAAGCTAATGAATAAATATTAGCATTAAGTAAAGAAATAACCAGAAGTTAAATAATTTACGCTTTTATTTTTCTCATAATTAAAAAATGAATTCAAGTTCAAAGGATCTCATTTCAATTTGTAATCACAAAACTAAAAACAGTTATTACTGTGTATTCATTTATAATCCCCATTCTTCTTCTCATAGGCTAAGTGCACATTATTTTAAAAAATCTCTTAGCATGAGGGTTTTATTTTTTCACTTATTAAAACAGAAGTTATTGTTACCTTTGTTTGAAATTATTTCATGCACAAAATATAGAATCGTAATCAATCGGGGGAAAAAGCAAGACCTATGGGAGGGGTCCTGACCCCCTGGACCCTTGTGTGCGCCTTTAATAAATATCCACTAAGGTTTTCATTTTTTATACATGTGTACTAAATAATTAGAATGAAATGACACCTCTCAGTAATGCTAAAAGCAGATTATTGCAGAGCTTAGTATTTTTGACAGTTGCATGCAGAATCAACGCTTGATTTAAATCTGAGAAAAGACATGTTACTGCGTACAAAAGCCCTTTATCACGCTCTGAATGCAAATTGGGAATTTTACTGTTGTTTTTCTTGGATAAAAGCCTACTTCAATTCAAACTTTCGTCGATGTGCCTATTCATCAACATTTTAAGATAATTTCAATTCATTGAGCGTATTGTTAAAAGAATAAAAATTATAAGTTCACAAATTTTACCAATGCATATAATAAAACGTAAGTAATTGAACTCTAATGGTTTAAATATACTTCGAAAGAATGAATAAAGTGTAAGAAAACGTACAGTGGTTTAAAATAGTCAGCAAGTGGTATTTAGGAATTTCCGTATCGTAAAAATTTGATTTCTTGATCTTGAGGCAAAGAATGTTTTTTTTCTTTCAGTTTAACACTCTCTGTTATTTAAACATTTTGTTCACATAGTAGGAAATTAATAAAACTCCTTATGAAAATAGAGTGGCGTTAAACAATATGAGTAGCACAGTATACAAATGAAAAACGTTATCTATCATGAAAGCGTCTCGAAAAATATTTACGTGTACCAACAACTACGCTATTGTAAAAAGATTGCCATCAATCATGAAACGAGAAAAAAGATTTTCCTAAAAAAAGGGAAGGAACATGGTTTTGTTAATATTTTCGAAAAAGATTTTCGTTTAGAGTTCAAAACTGTCATATGAGAAAAAAAAAAAAATGCATCGATTCAATGAATCAAATGTATGATCATGTTCAATCTCGAGAATTATAGGAAAAAATAGATTGCAAAAGACACAAAATTAAATAAGCATTATTCGAAAGGGGAGACAGTGAGGCACTCAATTTATGTGCTGAAGTAATTATCACTATGAGGAACTCTCTTGTTCCCAGTCTCATTTGCTGTACGCAAACGAGAAGACTTGTTTATCCAAAGTGGGGAAACAAAGTGCAAAAGGTGAGAAAAAATTATACATGAAATCAAATGAATTGATATCGTTCCATCTTGAGTATTGGAGGCAAACAAAATAATATGAAAATTCAAAAAAAAAAAAAAAAAAAAAATAATGATCAAGGAAAAAGAGTACTGTGGCCCTAAATTACTGTGACAGTATCACCATACTGAACCTTCTTGTTCGCAGTCTCATTTCTTTTCATGCAGTCACGATGATTGACAAATTCGGATTGCAAAAATAAACTTTATGTAACATGAAAAGATTTCGGAAAATGCATTGTAAATTGTGAATAGAATTCTTTGACTGTGAGCATGCGCAAATGATCAAGACGAAGGTTCAACTAATGATACTTCTTGAAATATCGAGAATGTTTTTGATATGAAGTGCTGCTGGCGTCATTGCTTTCTGGATTCTTTGAAAAAATACTTTCAATTAGTGTTTTAAAGAGCCATTTGGGTGAAAAAAAGCATCACTTTATACTAGGGCTCGACCGATGGCAATTTTTGGCCGATGCCGATTGTTGGCCGATTGTTCAAAGATGGCCGATGGGCTGAAGCCGATTGTTGGCCGATTGTTCAAAGATGGCCGATGGCCGATTGTTTTTCTCAAAATGACCGATGGCCGATGTCGATGGCAAAAAAAAAAATCGAAAAATTAAAAATTACCGTCGGTTCAACGGGAATCTATAACAAAATCACAAAAATCGGTTTCGCCATCTCATATTTGTTTCCAAGTAGGTCTCCAATTCAGCAATGTATCCCCAAATGATCAGTCTCAGATGCAATAAAGTTTTGCATTGAAATAAGTAAATGATAGCCACAAAAAATGAGTAAATAGGCCTTTTAGAACACCCGATTGAAAACAAAAAGGGAATAGCACAACTGGAACGTACGCAGACCCCACATACGAAATTTTAACCTTCTACAGGTTACCATTTTTGAGTTATAACTTATGAGAGATACTTACGCACATCCAGCCGCAAAAAACAACGCAATAATTAACTTGTATGTACCTGAATGCAGTATTAAAAATTCTTTCAGGGGTGACTAAAATAGAAATTCATACTGAAATTCAAGTAAGGGTCAAAGGGTCAGCTCACCCCATGTGAGAAGAATGTCATTATGATTATTATTAAACTTCAATTTTTTACATCCGAAAAAATAGTACATGGAATCAATGTCAACATTTTTTTTTTTTTGCTCGGTTCTGTAAGGTAGTTCTTTTTAGCGCGTCATAATTCAAAGAATTGACTGGATTTGTTTACTGAGGTATTGCTATTTTGATTTCTTTGTTCATTTTCAAAAGCGCAAATTTCTCTAATGAGCTTAACTTTTTTCCCAGTTCTCCTCCCCCTCAAACCACATGTTGTGCGTGTCATGTGTGCCTTTTCCTACTATTTATAGATGTTATCTCATATAATCAAAGCTTATGGTGACATGACCAGCATATCTGCCGAAAGAAATGTGACTTTTGATGAACGTTTGAGGGAATATGATCCATGGCTAAGGCTGTGGCATTGAAAATTTAGGGAATATTTAAATGAAACATTAAAAGAGTTCGAAAAAACCATTGTGAATTAAGATAGTAGATACATGGCCGCGCCGTCCTTATGTGCGAGGTCGTGAGGCGCACTACGGTGCCAGAGTCAAAAAGACGCCTTTCACTACCAATCAAAAATGTTCCAAATGGGGGGAATCTCTCCAACCAAAGAAGGAAAAAAAAGAACTTTTCATTATATCCAGTATCCTATGGGGCCCGCTCAGCCCAAAGTGATGCCCAGGCCCTGGCAAAATTTGGTGCCCCCTCTCACAGGAATATCTGCAATTTTTTTGTGTGGAAATAATCATTCTCAAAGAAAGAAAACGGCAAATCAAAAGTTCCCGAATAAATTAAACGCAACCCTCCATAAAGACAACTAAAATCCTGAAAAAAAAGGAAAGAAAAATCGCCAAATAATAATCAAAAAGGGAAAATTTTACCTCAAAACTAAAACAAAATTTTATTTAGTCACAAAAGAGAAAAAAAACTGGCAACCTTCTAAACGCTACTTTAAAATGAGATTGCGCAAACGATAATTTTCTGATTTAAAATTTCTGTTCCATTAGGCTTAGCAGTGATTTTTAATTTTTTCCTGGTGATTTTAAAGCCTTTTTACTTACAAAAAAGGAAGTATTGTATTCACGAAAAAAAATTATCTCAAAATTCGGACTTAATTTCCATTTTGCTCACCCACGAATGAATATTGAGTTTTTTTTCCAACCCAACCACACACGAATATGTGCCTAAACACCCGAAATATCCATTTTGACATTCCCCGAGTTAATTACAACGACTTTTCGTGTGACGTCCGTATGTTCGTAAGTGCGTATGTATGTCACATAACTCAAGAACGGTATGTCCTAGAAAGTTGAAATTTGGTACGTAGACTCCTAGTGGGGTCTAGTTGTGCACCTCCCATTTTGGTTTCATTCAAATGTTCCGAAAGGGGTCATTTACACCTTTTTTTTTTGGGGGGGGGAGGGAGTCAATGTTAATTCAATGCAAACTCAAGTAGTGTTATAATTTATACAAACATTTGGCAATTTCTCGCCAAGCTTTTGGTCACCAAGTTTTGTCGCCAACTTTGCGACACATTTGGCGTTTTTTGAGCAATCACGATTGCTAATTGTTTTCATTTGACCGTCCTTGATGCCTAGTTCCTTTTTCAACCCCCTACATTCCTACTCTGGTGCCCAAGTACCTTCCGGCCAAATTTGGTCCAGATCCGACGAAAAGTGTGGATTTGTATAGGGAACATACATATACACATATACACACACACACACACATATATATATATATATATATATATATATATATATATATATATATTTATTTATTTATTTACGTGTGGTGTGTAACGGAAACAAACTGTTGATTACATATAACTAGCGACGATTATTCATAATTTTCAATAGACTTGGTAAATATGATACATTATGTAATGTTTGTCAAATTTACTAGTTTATTCACATAATTTCCTATTCTTCGTGGATATTGCAATAAATTAGGATTATTGTACATTACTTTCATTTCTTACCTTGGAAAATGTATATTAGATAATAGTATTAATTCTATTAAAAAAAAGTTTATATTATTAACTATTTAATTTTTACCTAAACAAAACGGAACTTCAAATTTAATTACATATTTAGAATTCTAGATAATGTCAAAGTCTTAAAAATTAAAGATCTGAAAGTAAATGCACAACACACAAAGCCTCCATATCAAAAAGCAAACTAAGCCAATATTCTAAAGAAAAACATTTTCTTGTAAGATAACCTATTCAGACTCATTCTGCTATGACTTTCAGAGAATTATTACCAACTGTTTCACTAAACTTCATTTTCAAAGGCATCGTTGTGTGTGATATATCTGATCCTTCCAGAAAGAGATGATTATTTTTAATTAATATTGCTAGTTCTGGAACATTGTCAAGCAAAATATTTTTTCTTTACAAATTGACTTGATTTTTAGTAAAGCTATGGACTTTTATTATATTCACCACTACGAGTCAAGGAATATAGTTGATAAATATTAAATACTAGTAGTACCCACACGGCTTTGCCCGTAATAGAAAATTAAAAGGTCTTATGGTTCGCCTGTATAATTACAAAAAATGTATGGTGAATTTTTCACCAATTGGCTTACACCATGTTACTGTTCCACGTTATGATAACTTGGTAATTTACTCGTTCATCGTATGATAATTTTGCTCGTGAAAATGTTCTTAAAATTGGAATAGAAAAAGAAAAAAATCGAATTTTCGAAAAATTGCTTCGAGGTGCACACCCCACGCTACAAACTAACTTTGTGCCAAATTTCCTGAAAATCGGCAGAACGGTCTAGGCGCTATGCACGTCACAGAGATCCAGACAACCAGCATCCCCCAGACATCCAGACAGACTTTCAGCTTTATTATTATTAAAGACTATTTCCCGCTTAGTAAATGATAGTAATTTTTGATCGTGTTTGTGGGAAGCTTTCTTTTCTATTTTTCTGAAATTACATTACACCACAAACTGTCTGAAGCCTGTAATTTACCCCAAAGAAAACACGTGGAATGGAATGTTTTACCTTTTTCTTTAGTATTGTTTAATCACCGCAAGGTAGCGTATTCGAGCTCTGGAGTTGGAAATACGATCTGACCGTTTTTTAAATAATTTGATTAATTTTAATAATTTTAAAAATTTATTTTAATCGGTCGCTTTTATTATTTACGGCTTCTGCCGATGACATCACAAATGATGAAATGCCATTCACTGTTGCCATTCGTAGAGCTTAATATTTAATTCGCATTTTTACTCAAGTGTAATGGCAACGATATGGTTGATAACAAGCGTAGAGCGCAATATTTAATTCGCTTCTTGATTACAATAACGTGAAAACGCAGTACACAGATGCGCCTAAGTACATCATTTGTGACGTCATAAAGACCACGTCTTATTTTCAAAATCGGACATGTTAAAAAATTCATTAAAAAATAAGCGTCTGGAAAATGAAAGTTTTTTTCTCGCTTCATGTTATTTTTTTTTTTTGCTTATTCTATCAATTTCAATGACTAAAAATTAGTACTTTTGACTGAAGGAAACAACTCCATTTTGAATAATCTCTGCGGAATATGTATAATCGCCAGATTAATCTCGTTCTACTTGCACATACATTCAGGAGAGGGAAATTTCATGATTTACTCGCCACTTCCCCTAATGTGGCTAGTGTATTTTATGTGAATTGGTTTATATTTTTGCAAATTTCACATCGAGATATAAATCGCAATCACTGTACTTAGCGGTATTTTTTAAAAATTATTAATTTAATAAAGAAATACATAAATAAAAATGGCATTTCGAATTTTTTTCCCATTATAAAATGCGGTAATTTTCACTGATTTTTCAAACAAAATAACTTCTACATTTAAACGGGGGTACTTATATTAAAACAGCATTGAAAAATATATCACCTAAATAATTTCAAAAACTTATCCCATAGAACTCGAAAGAAGAAAATAACTGTTCTTTTTAGAACGAATTTCGTCGATGTCACACAGATACAAGACCAACACACAAAACGACAAGGAATGAATGGTCATTAGTCAGTAATTTATTGCCTGTCATTGAGGTAGAGCAGAGGAACGGAGAAGCCGCAGACAAGACCCTGAAGACCCTGGGGGGAGAAGAGGAAGTGGTCCCTCCAAGCTCAAAGTGGGAGGAAATGGGTGTGGTCTGGTGAAAGGCGTGTTTTTCGCAGTTTTTCACAATTTTTCGAAAACAAGGCTTTACTCCGTGGAGAATATCAATAGAACAAATTGTCTCAGAAACAAACTCAAAATATGTTTTTAAAGAGAAAAGTTCAATCTCTTGCGCTCCTTTTTCAGTTTTTCCATAACATTTTTCAAACGTGTTAAAATAGTCGTTTAAAGTTTTAAAATGCTATTAAAAAAATTTCAAAATAATTACAGAAAAAATAAAAAAGCGCATATCTAGTTCTGTGTCATAGCCATCGTTTAAAACAAACCGCATGAAAATATTCCAGTAATTTCTCGTGTTATGCTTTGCATAGGTAGCAGATTTTCCCGTAGAGAAAGCATTAGCGTCGAAATCCAAGATGGACGGTATAGAAGAGCCTTAATCTCCTTTTTTATCATTTTATCATGTCACACATGTTTCTGTGCGTGAAATATACATAGTTGCTACAAATTGATGCAAAATGTAACTTTTTGCTGCTGCAAGCTGCTCCAAATTTGCAATTTTACTGCTTCAGGCTGCTCCAAATTCACCATTTTACTTCTCCAAACTCACCATTTTCCTGCTCTCAAGATTGCTCTAAAAGCGAGCTTAGAACGGCATATCCCTGTCATGGACGTAGCCAAGGGGGGGGGGGGGTCCGGACCCCCCCCTTCCTGATAGGTCACTGTCCCCCTGCACTTACATAAACAGAATTTTCCAAAAAAAAATTTTATAAAAAATTCTTTTGTCCTAAATATTTTCATTAAGCGACAACTTTCTCACGTTCAGTTTTGTTCAAAACAACAGACCCTCTGGGAGTGGGAGAGGAGCGACAGAAGTCTTCAACCCGTGGTACGCGTCGCAGACCTGCCCAAAGGAGACATTTAGTCCCCTGCCTCGCAAGAAAATCGCCAGCAGCTAACCGAAAAAGGAGACATTATAGTAGTGCCCGTCCCCGCAAGGAAATCGCCGGCAGCTCGTAAGCAAACATTTATTGTTAACGAAAGCTTGATGAGAGTCATCAATGATGAAAATGTCGGAGACAGGAAATTTGTAGGAATGTTTTTGCGGGAAGGTCATACAAAGAGGAAAGCAACAGTAGGGTCAGCCGCCCTTGTAATATAGCACCGTCTTTTTAGAAGGTGCCTAAGGCTCCTAGAGTCGTGGATAGTGCAAAACTCTGTTAGGTCGCACATTCACTTTCTCTATCACTGCCATTGGTATGGGTCGGTTGCACGGAAAATTAAAGGGAAAAATCAGGAGCACAATCATAAACACATAAGAAAAAATTAGCCAACCCCCACTGGGTAAGTTGTATTGCAGTTTTTTTTTTTAAATGTGTTTTTTTTCTTTTTTTTTAACAATAGGAGCAATTTTATGCATTCTCTCATTTATGCGTTTCTCATTTATTTAAAAATTTATTCAGACAGAAATAGCATCGAATATCATTTCATTTTTTAACCAATCAATTCAATTTATTTCATTTATAATTTTCATTCGTAACAATGATGAATTACTTATATCATTGTGTCCCGGAAGCTCACAACTTTTAGCATTCATCTAATACTCTAAACCTAGTTATTTTACTAACAATACGGAAATATAAAAATTTTAAATTTCTACCCTTTTTCTTTGGAGGTAATATTTGCCCTATTTGTGATAATATGGCAGCACTAAAATTGGATCCCAAATTAGATATACTGTAAAAAGCTAATCATCCTTCGGTGACAAATATAAAAGGTTTATAGGTAGTTTGAAGCCTCAATTAGCAAACATTTTGCTCTAAGTCATCAGATGTTGTAATCTAAAGGTTTAAAAAAAGATAAATCTCTTGTAAAAACTCTAAGAAAAGTTGTAAATGCCTTTCTACAACATGGTTGTAGATTGTCTTTCTACAACCATGAAACTAATGTCTGGAAATTTGTTCTGAATATTAGTTCATTTTCATCACAAGGTAACAGATTTTTTTTTCTTTCACTCTTTCTGAGCAAAAATGTACCGAAAAGAACTAGAATTTTTGCGAATGTTTTATCTCTTGTGTTTTTATATATGATTTATAAAAAAGGAAAAAAAGATTATGTATCTGGAGGTAGTAAAAAAAAAAGATGCATAAATAAAGGTTAATACTAATATAACAAAATTGATTTCAGTGATATCAAAGTTTAAAAAAACAAAGAAATTGAATTAAAAAAAAGTCTGGATGTGTTTGATTTTTTTAGTTTTAAGTTTGGAATGATTAACACATGTGTAAAGATGTATAAGTTTAAAGATACATATATAATTCACAATGAAATTATTTTAAATTATTATTTAAAAATACTAACTGAATTGTGTTCACGAGGTCAAAATGAAAAGTTATTAATTAGTTTAACTGAAAATATGTATTTTCTTCTATCTTCTAGTTCCATTTTTCGAATGAAAGCTATGTAATATGCATATGCTTCATTTAGCAAATTTTTTGATAGCTATTTACTGACTTCTTTGTATTTAAGAATTATTTAATAAGTATCTGTACATTCATGGTTAAAAAGCACAGTAGACTCCGAATGCAAGAATAATAGTTGTTGTTCTTATCCTCATATATGTAATAGCCGATAATCGAGTAATGCTCTTGACCTCATCAACAATGAAACTCGCTACACGCCATGATAATTAGATAACATGTTTTGGTAATGTTTAAAATGCAGGGAAAGGCTTTATTGTAACAAGGCTGAACTGGATCCAGTAATTAAACTGTTTTACTGGTGAGACTGTCATTTCAGGGCACTAAAGAAGCGAAAAAGTGGTCAACAATGAACGTTATCTACTGAAGCTTAGGGCTAATCCACTGGAGTTAGGGTTTAAAATATCAACTAGCAAAATGTCACCAAACAGGCAATTTCTTCGTTCAAATGTGGAATCAATTTTCATCTTGACGGGCGATTTTCTAGTTGTTATATAATTTCAAAATATCAATTTAAATCATATCTGGATTTTTAATTTACATTTTTCTTAGAATTTTTACAAGAGATTTGTCTTTTTTTAAACATTTAGATTATAACATTTGAAGACTTAGAGCAAAATGTTTGCTAACTGAGTCTTCAAACTACCTATAAACCTTTTATATTTGTCACCGAAATATGATTAGCTTTTTACACTATATCTAATTTTGGTGCTGCCGTATTATCACAAATAGGGCAAAGATTATCTCCTAAAGGATCGAACTCGGATGACTACCGCCAAATGTAGAAATTTAAAATTTTTATATTTCCATATTGTTAGTAAAATAACTAGGTTTAGAGTGTCAAATTTTGTTGTGATGATTCGGTACTGTTACTATCGGTCATTTTCCTACAGTTGTTGTTTAAATTGAAATTTTAAATTTAGAATGGAACATTTTGCACAGAAGTTGTTTTGAATCAACTTAATAAACTAAATCAAATCCATAGTTCCGTTCATTTGTTTTCCTGAAGAGGGGTCAAGACTATACATAAAAATACTATGTATATACAATGTGTTCGTAAGTGTATTTATTCATTTTCCTAAGTTCTAAAAGTAATACTTCCTCTTATCACCCTTAAATGACTCTGCATGCGAAACTCCTAAAATAGAAAATGTCCAAGAAAAATGTTTATTATCTTTGACAGCCTAAAAAATAGTATTTATAAACAAATTATCATTCAAATTTTCTTCAAAAGTTTGACAAAGAAATTTTATTGTTTAACTTAATTCATCGTAAATACCATAACTGATCCTTAGATATCTATTTTAGCAATACATCACAAGAAAATACTTATTAACGAGCAACGATACTTTCTATGTATTTTATGTGTTTGAACAGCGTTAATAATGTTTTCCTAAGCTTTTATATGAAAATACTATAAAAAAAGATGAAGATTAGAAGTATCATTCCATTTCTTATCGTTGAATGAACTCTAAAAATTTAAATGAATTAAGAAACATTTCGAGCTTTTCTTTATTGAGCCTTGGCGATATTTTCGTCCATAGAAGCATTAAATGCAGTCCAAAATCCAATTCGAAACAGTCAGGAGTGGGGAATTATGGAGCATTTATTGAGTTAGACAGTTGATAATGTATTCAGTAAGTTACCGCTCTATAGCCAGGGCTAAGGCAGAAATACATGAAATACACCGCCAGCTCAGTCAATTGACTGAGCTGGCGGTGTACTTCATGTAGTTAAAATAAATATGAGCTTTTTTTTTTTTGAAAGCAAATATATTGCAAAGCTTTAATTATCATACTTATATTACATCATTACTTAATTAATCTAATTATCACATTTATTAATTGTAGTTTTGATTGGAACAGTATCAATTTATACAATTATCAGTTAATGCTTCTGATTTAGCATACTTCCATTTTTAAAGTTCGTGCAACCTTGGACCCCCCCCTTAACAAAATCCTAGCTACGTGCCTGTCCCTGTGTTTGTAAAATCCAGGGAGAGGGGTAGCAATTGACCCCCCCTGATCTCCCAAATGACGGGCCTGCTTTTGGCTTCAATTATTTTCATTCTTAGTTGCATTGTCAGGAAAACACACTTCAATGTGCAAATAATTCTTCACTGTTTAAGGTCACAATGAGGGACTTAGCAGTTTGGAGGGGAGGGGGGATGGTTCAAATTCACAGAAGATTAGGTTTTAAGTAATATACTATCTATTCTATTAATGTATTTTACACACAGCAGAACCTCGTTTAGCCAGCGCCTGTTTTTCCGGATCAAATTTGTAGAAAAAATATATGTACGTAAATAATCATTTAAAATTATGATTTCAAGAACAGAAGTTTAAACGCGCCAAATCCTCGGTTTCATTTCAATTAAGCATACAACTCCTGCAAAGGATGTACAATAAAAGTATAGTATTAATTTAGCAAACAATATGATATACTTTGGATGTCAGCCCAATATTATTGCAGCTGAATTATAACTGATGAAGTAATTGAGAAAAAATGCTATGATATAGTTTTGTTAGAAAGCATTGTTTTTTGATACAATAAAAGATAAGTCTGCATATTTAAGAATATTATTGATTATTATCAGGATTTTCGTTTATTAGGATTGCCTTTGGTCCTATCTAGTCCTGATAAATGAGGTTGTATTGTACATGTAAGGATCGTTATGAACCCCACCTCCCAGAAGGAAATTTCTGGTTGGGCAAGAAAACCTCAGTATTTATCCATTTTACTGCTTGTTTAAATTCAAACCTATTATCTGTTTACAGTGCAATATATTGCAACAAGTACTGAGGAAATTTCACAAACTCTTTTATAACATATGTTTTCAGGTTTTAATATTTTAAGATAATGCTTAGCAAACTAAATAGGAAGAGTTTTGATGCAGATGTAAATTACATTAACAAACGCAATTACTATGCATCTACAGAGCGGCAACAGTTATCGCTTTTTGTGAAACGCCCTAGATCAAAACCCCTTATGAGAAGCAATATTAAACAAAGTATTGACAGCCCATTCAACTGTTCCTCCATCTCTGTTTTTCCAAAACATGATTTTAGTTGATTAAGAGAAGACAGTGTAGTAAGTTACCAGGCAACTTCAAAGAGAATGCTTTTTAAAAAAAGTTCTGTACACAAATTTGAACAAAGCTAATTTAAAGTCAAATATGCACAATTTTTCATTTATTTTTTTATTTTTTCTCCAATGGGAGGGGTTTAACCCCTAAAAACCTCCCCGTGGACACGCTCTGCCGGGAATCACCGAGCACAATATATGATGCAATTCAGGGAAATTACCAAAGCAATGTGCATATACTTCTGGCACAATTATAGTGCAACAAAGTCACTGCACTTTGATTCTTCTCATGATCAACTTCTTCAAATAAAAGTCTTTTGATAGTTATGGAATAAGATTACTTAACTAAAACATCCGATTCTGTTCATAACCTCAAAAGCAGTTGCACTGCTTAACAAGTGTCGTGTATTCATGAGTTGTCATTGACATGGCACATGAAAGGTTAGCTATACACATCATATATGGGTCATTCCACATGAAATAAGCAAATCATCTATGGCTGACATTTCACAAATTTCAATGAAAATTTTCATTTAGGTAAATTATGCATATCTATGAGGGAATGCAAAGTATGAAAATTTAAAAACCGTTTGTTGCTTTTTTATTGAAATTAGAAGTTGATGCTTAATGCACTAAGCCTAAGTTTTCAGAGTTCATGGCACCAGTTTGTGACTCAATAACTCCGTAAGTTATAAACATACACTTAAAAAATAAATATTTTCAAATTCTATAAATTATATGCTCATCTGTGGCCACTACAACTGAACTAAATGTCTTTGATCGTTGTGCAACCCTGAATCACTTTCTGTTCTATTCACAGAGTAGGAAAATTTATTTTCAGATTACCCCTCATATTTTCTTTACAGAAGAAAACTGGCATTATTCCTAAGGTGACCATACATCTCATTTTAAGGAATCTTGTCTCATTATACTTAAACATATACTGAAATGTCCCGTTTTCTGTAGTGACAGAACAGTGAATGTTTCAACCAAAAGTAACTGGGTGGATTAAGCATTTTCATCAGGGTTGGTAAAAAAATGTTTTTTTTTTGAGGGAGGGGGGATAAAAAAAAGTTTTTTTAGAAGTTTAAACTGTTTTTTTTTTTTGGTTTAAACCGGGTTTATTTGGTTTAAACACTATTTGTAAGAAAAGCAATTTTATTTTAGGAAAATCATGAAGATTTTATCAATTGTTAAGGAATGTTTAATATTCATATTTGTACCTAATTTCTTCGTAATTAAATAATTAAGAGTAAAATCTTGTAATTTTATTTCCTCATACACAGAGATTTCTATAGGAGAATATTGTTTGAAAATCTTTGTTATAAAAAATACAATACATAAATGGGCCTTGGTATGAATAAGCAAAGATATAATTTACTGTGATAGTTCAGACACCATTAATTAGATATAACCAAGAATAAAGTCTTGTAAATTAATTTCCTCATAATCATAGCTATCTATGATAAATTAAAAAAGTAAAATTAAAATCACGTATTCAAAAACATGGAAAGTATTTTGCAGTATCTACAAATTAATCAAACATCTGATGTACATTACAGAACTTTAAAAATCAAAAGATCAATGCATATTTTGATTAAAGATTAAAAAAGAAAGTTACAAATCATGTATTGTATTTACCCAATGTATCAGTGACAACGATTATAGAAACAGGTCAAGTAGGTTTTAAGAAAATCATTTTGTTTTCCATTGTAGACAATTTTTCTCCTGGTTTTATGTATTTAGGAATAAAAAATTTTTTATCAAAGAAAAAAAAGAGCCTCAATATAAAACACTTTTAACATATTTTAATAATGAAGACTCATAAAAATTAATGTTTATTGATCTTTCCACCAATCATACATGAGACTCCTTTTATAATATTGGGATAAAAAAAGTTTTTTGAAAGGTGAAAATTTGGCGGTAAATTATTTTTATTAGAGCAATGAGTTACATGAATATTTTCTGTTTTCATAATTTTATATATTTTCTTTTCTTGATCTGACTGCATTGTTTATCAGGAATGCGACAGGTGTGTAGGTATAAGCACAATTTTATGCCTGACTCTAAGTGTTCTTGGACTCCTTTAGTTATTTTTTTTCTCTTGTCATTTAAACATTCTAGCATTAAAATTTATATGCACTATGCATCGCTTCAATGGTACATAATCTATCTCAAAAAACCTTAAGTAATCAAGCAAATTCGGTAGTAAATGAAGTTTTGATTGAAATATGCATTTTTGACTATTTTGAAATGCGAAAGACTGAAAAATTATGATACTTGAATAAATAAAAAAAGAGCTACACATGGATTTTTCTCATGTAATTTTAGAAAACTTAGTTGGTCTGCCTTGTATATTTATGTACCTAATAGGAAAGCTGCATTGATTTTAAAAAAGAAAAAAAAAAAAAAACTATTTAGCAAACTTGCATCACTTTAAAAAAATACAAGTTTCTAAATTTATCAAAAATCTGTAATTTATCTATAAAACTTTGCTAGTTACTTTGCATCAATTAGATTTTACTCTTTGCAATAATATGTGAAATTTTGTAAACATTTAGGGGAAAACAATGAAGTTTTTCAAAAAAATCACGTAGTTTGAACCGTGGTTTAAACCAAACAACCCTGATTTTCATACCAATAAATTAAATCATGCATAAAGTATTCAATATATTTTATGTTTGCCTGGGCCTAATGCACAGAACAGCATTTTTGTTTTTTACTAATTTGTGGACTAGTGGAAAAGCAGTTGAAATCACAAAGCAATGTTGATTTGAAAGTAAATTGGATGAAATTCTTCCGAGAATTTCATTTGTATTTAAACTCAATGCCAAATGTATACCAGCATATTTGAACAGTTAAAAAGTTACGTCAGTTCTAATATTTTAAGAGATCATTTCAGTTTTGTCTGTCATAAACTATAAAAACAGGCCTAAAAAAAAGATGCTTAAAGCTAGTAAGTGTTAAATTTAGAGGAAAAAGTAAATAGTCCCCTCAGTTATTCCTGAATTTGTATAGGTAATGAGTTTTCTATTAGCCGTAAAAATCAAAACCTACATCTAAAAAATAAATAAGTAAAAAAAAAACTTTTTGTTACTGTGAAGTAGCACTCAAAATTGTCCTAAGTTTTCAATTGTGTGTTAAAAAATCTTTCATAAATTACAGGGAATGACAAACCAAATTTATTATGAATAGTGAACATATTACAACAAAAACTGAGTCTGTATGGGCAAAAGCTAGCATTGTCACTCCTATAGGGACCTGTTCTCTTGTATTGCAAAAGTTCCACAATCACAATTGAACATATGCAAATTGAAAAGGTTTAAAATTGTAAGCATAAAGTGATTCCCAGGCATTACCATTGAAGGGGCTGCATTTCAATGGTTGTAATGAATTTATAAAAAACTAAGAAAGCAGAAATATTTAAAAAGTATAAAATGAACACCCCCTATTTCAATTTTGGACAATAAAATAAAAAATCATCAAAATAGCAAAGGGAAAAGAAGGCATTTACTTACTTTGGCAACTACCATGAGTTTTCGGCTCAGAACAAAGGAGTCACAACCTTCTAGGAGAGAACTGAAATCTATCTCCTTCAAATATGGATTGAGAATAAAATCCAAGTAACGAGTTTTGAAATTACCTTCTTGCAGTAAACGGCGCAATATATCTTCAGAATATTTTCTCTCTGAAAAGCAATAAGATAATTTTCTGAGGCACCAATTATTTAACTAAACTTGCACCAGGACTTAATTTACTCAACTTACACGAGGTCTCCTGTCCTTTCCAATTTTATACAAATTTTTATACGGCAGACAGAACTTGGTAATTTAGGAAAAGAAATAAGTTTTGAAACTTATAGGGCTCTCTCCTTTCAGTCAGAAATTATGTCCTGATGTGTATTAATATAAACTATAGAGATAATAACAGATTTTCATAGGGAGGCATATGGATATAGGAGGCATCATGTAATAGATACATGAATTAAAGCAGTAGGGTAATTACATTAAGTACATTACTACATTATAATAACACTGAACAGTAGATATCGTGAACTTAATCATAATTTTTAAAATGATGATTTATGCAGGATGGGAACAGCCCTCTTTCTGGCCTGTTTAAGCCACAATGAAAGAGCAGCTACCATTTTCATGGTGTTTGTATTTTGCTCAGACACTACTCTGCGTGCTTCAGAATTAAAACTAAGTTCTGAACTTTTACGGATTTCCGTTTCTTGAATTTTAATTGTATGTATCGAAGGTTAACTCATACCTAATTGTCGTGCTTCCTTCAAAGCACTTCATAATTGTTGAAGCATATCGAGAATCTTTACCTCACTGTCTGAAACTTTTCTATCTACTTTTGCCAACTATAGATAAAAGAGGGCTCTCCTCTGATATGCCCCCCTCTTGGCGAGATTTTAATTTTTCGCTCGATACGAAAATCGCCAATAAGGCGATAACTTGGCAACCCTGGTTTTGCAACTTGAACGCTGGAAAGTAGTTTCTCGAAGTTTGTCTTTTTGCACGTGTATGTGTGGTAGGAGGTAGGTGCTCATATGTTTCGCTCTTAGGGAGATTTTAAGTTGAATACTCTAAAATAAAGTTTCAATTCAAACTTTATTTTAGAGTATTCTTTTTCTTGTTGTTTTTTAATGTTAATTTAGTTGAATTTTCTATTTTAATTATGAGTTCGGTTTGTGATGTTGTCCAAATGTATCAATTGAAATTTTTGAATGAATCTTCTTTTTCTTTTTCGTCAGGTCGTCCAACGTTTGGACGTACCGGAGTCCTAAATAGATTTTTTATATTTAAACTAATTGAAAATAAAGAGGTTTTTTAAGAATTTTTAAGGGAAATTGGTTTACTTAAGAATGAAATGTTATGTTCTAGATGTAATTCTGTTATGAAAATTAAAAAAACTAAAAAATGTTCAGATGGGTTAATTTTTTTTTGTAGAAAGGTTATTGGGGGTGTTGTTTGTGGAAAAGAAGCAACGATCAGGAGTGGGTCATGGTTTAGTTCTAGCAAGTTGAAAATAGAGGAGATTTTTTTGATAACATATGAGATTTTAATTGGGACCAAAACTGCTGATATTGAAAGTCAATATTTTTTTTCATCACAAACTTTAGCCGATTGGCGAAATTATATTAATGAAGAAATATTAAATTACATTGAATTAAAATCCGAACAAATATTCCTAAGAGCGGAACATATGTGCACTGCCTCATGTGAGGAAGTAAAAGAAAAGTAAAAAGGTAAGTGAACATATTTTGAATTATTGTGTTTTTAGTGTGTTTCTGGTAGTTTGTATTTTGGTCTGGTTGGCATTTTTGTAGCCCAAAAATGGTGTTAATTTCACATAAAATCTGTGACTTTTTTGTATACTGAACGGAGGAGATCTGTGACTTATATCCGACTGTGATGTATATTAAAAGTCGGAGGGATAACGGACCGAGCGGCAGCGAGGTCCTGGCGAGCCCGAGGTCTCATAGTACTTTCGTAATGAGACCGAGGCAGGGGTCTCATTACGAAAGTACTATGAGACCGAGGGCTCGTATCCCGGAGAAACAACGGAAAAAAATTAATGCATTAATTTCATTAAATAATTAATGACATAATTTGAATTTTTCCTGTTGGCGCTAAAAAAGCATCGCTAAGAACGATGTATGACATATGACGTCATACATAGTTTTCTTGGCGACGCTTTTTTGGCGCCAACGGGAAAAAGTCGCCAAGAGGGGGGTATATCAGATTTGTTCCTAAAAGAGTTCCTTTGGGAGCAATTCCATTTTATCAATGTTCATATATAGAATGAAAAAAAAAAAAAAACGTGAAGAATCGGAGCAGTTATTTGTATAAACTAAAACAAGGCGTTGTTTAGGCTAATTCAACTTCTACTTTCAGTGATGCTAAGGAATGAAGTCCATTGACGAAACCAATATTTAGTGTCAACGAAGCCCAAGGTATATGAAGCCCATTCTAGGGCTATGCCGCTGTTTAAAAAAAAAAAAAAAAAGGAAAAATCATGTTGCAGGCAAGCAATTTGCGTCAACAATAAAAAATTCATTACTCATGGAAAAACTCCCGGTACAGCCATTTCGCGTAAGTCGGATCACGTTGTAGCAGGATCGGATTGTATTAGAAATCTAGAGGTTTGGAAGAGATCATGTTTCATTTGCTTCTGGAAGGTAAAAAAACATAGCAGGGTGAGGTGTTTTTTTTCCTGTTTTACAAAGAATGAATAGTGTAAATAGAATTAAAATCATGTTTTTTCATGTCGTGTTTTATTTCTAATTAATATTGCATCATATAATACATTTGTAAAATAAATTTAATTTTCGTCAAATTAAGAGTTTTAGTGCAACTGATCCTTTTCTAAGAACATTTTATATTTTCGAAAAACGGAATGGAATCTTACGTTAGAATGGGGGGGGGGGGGGGGGGGGGTTGAAAAATCTTATGTACCCATACATGGAGGGGGGGGGGCAAAAATTGACAAAATTGATGAATGGCCCCTAAAATAAATTTGTTTAAAAATTTGTAACAGAGGGAACAAATTAATCTATGGAAAGCTTTTTAATTTAAAAAAATAAAAATATTTGTTGAATGAAGAAAATCAGTGCACTTAGAAACAATGAACTTTCATACATAAAATAAAACTGTGAAAAATCACTATATTTTAAACAGTTATTGAAGAAACAACTTTGAAAAGCGAAAATCAAAAATTTTCTCTTGTTCATCTCAAATTTTAAACAAAACTATGCCTGTCTGTCAATAACAGCCATTCCCCATTCAATCCAGAAACTTCAATAAATTTCCTTGAAAATAGTATAAAACACAAGGGTGTTTATTGCTTTAAGCTCAAAAAACCATGTTGCGGTTTCAGTTGGTGTAGAATGACACAATATATTAAAACTAGATCACTTGTTCATGATTTGGACAAATCATTTCAATAGACTAAAAATAAATATTTTTTCAAAACAAAGTAAAAAGTGGGCATTTCAAGATTTAAATCATAATGTACAGTATTTGTTTTTAAGATTAGAAAATTTTATCAGGTATGAGATGGTGAACAGAAAAAATGGGCTAGGTACTAAACAAAATTAAAGAAAATATCTAAATTTTCGATGCTTTTTACAAGCGTAATAAACATCTAACATATATTCAAAATACATTTGAACACAGTTGAAAAAATTGCAAATTTGCCCCCTTTTTAAACAAGTGTATCACTATCATATTGTCTCCTAACCAAGGTGTTCCCAACTGTCCTGATCCCCCCCCCCCACCTCTTTTGAGAATTATAAGTTTCACACAGTATCCTACTATATCTTTATTATAAACCACAGAGGCATGCCCTTTGGAAATCCCTGTCCTGTCCTAACATACAGGTTAGCCTGTGATTTAAAAAAACTTAAACAACTCAAAGTCTTATGCTGTAAAAGTACAAGTTTATAGCAGAAAAGGAAACTTATTACGATATCAACAAATTAAAAAAACAGATTAAAAATAATAAATTCTTGTGTGCAAGAAATGCTAGTTTTTAATGTAGACATCTGGTTTAAATTACTGTAAAACCTGAAGAAGAAAACTTAAATTAAAGATAAAATTACAGAAAGTGTAGAAAAAAAAGAGAGGGAAAAAATCCTTGATGTCATGAAGCATATGTTTTTAAATGTATCAGATCTAGAATATTAAAGCATCATGACAGAGCTATACAGGGAAAAGTATAAATGAAATATTCGCGAAAAGCAAGCAGTTAATAGTAGAAAGCATACGCAAGAATGTGAAGAACTGTTTTGGAAATCTACTTCTAGGATTATTATTAAGGACTTTCTCGTACTCCTGTATGAAAAAATTAAAATTTTTCATTATGACATCAAGTATAAGTTCTTGCAAAGTATACTCCCAGGGTTCTTTCTGCTTTTCAATGAATTCCCACGGTGAAATATTCATTATGACTTTTAGGATCAGTCTTTTTCAATTCACAATATGTTTTTATCAAGTTAAGCGCAGTGCGAAACAAGACGTCAAGTTTGCAAGTTTCGGGCTGTGACTCTACTGCCGCCGGCTGGTCAGATGCTGAATCAAAACTCACTGCCAGCTGGCCACGTGACCAGTTTAAAAGGCTGTCACGTGACTAAGCGCCAAGGGCGAAAATTAAACCGTGCACATATGCTTGTTTTTACAAATTAAGATTCGCTATTCTTCAATTCGTGCATATAATTTATTGGTGCTTTCTTGATAAACATGAAGAAGATCATAACCGAACTTATAGGGTGCGATCAGAGTACTGGCACGAGCCACCCAAATGTCCCAGACCCGGTCTAGGAAGATTGGGCGCCGCATATTGGGCGCCTGGAACTTTGGGCGCCGAGCAGTTTGGGCGCAGGGAACTTTGGGCGCTGAGCATTTTGGGTGCCGGGAACTTTGGGCGCCGAGCATTTTGGGCGCCGGGAACTTTCGGCGCCGAGCATTTTGGGCGCCGGGAACTTTGGGCGCCGAGCATATTGCGCCCCATATTCCCGGGGCCCAAAATGCTCGGCGCCCAATGTTTCCGGCGTCCAAAATGCTCGGCGCCCAATGTTCCCGCCGCCGAATTTTGAAACGCTCTCAATGCTTACGTTCGACGAGCACGATCGGTAGCTACCGGTTAATTAATCACGTGACAGCTAATGATCACGTGCTCCAATCAACCAATCAACTGCTTGAAATGGTACCGATGCGGTAACCGGTTGATCATAGGACGCTGCGGTTAGTTACCGGTTGACCGGTTAATCGATCAGGTGACGTCTAATGATCAAGTGCTGCAATCAACTAATCAACAGATTAATACGGTAACCGGTAGATGATATAACGCAGCGGTTAGCAACCGGTTACTCAGTGGTCGACCGGTTAGGATCGTCGAACAAAACCAATTACAGTACATTGGCGAAACGAGAAATAAAAATGAGCGCGTTCTATTATACAGCATGGTAACCTGGATACATTAAAGCAACCCCGAGTAAAATGTAAACAGAGCCGCCCATTTAAATTGTGAGGTAGAAATTTCAATGCGAAATATTGTTGTTTAAAGTTTTAGTTCGTTTTAATTTCACGATTTTCTGTTTTTTTTGTGTTGTGAAATATTTCCGTTTTCGTAGGGTTTCTTCTGAATCTTAATTTAAGTCTGTATTGTTGTTATGTTTGGAAAATTCTGCTCGCTGTAAATATTCGCAATAAACTCACATTGAAAGAGACGCAGATCAGATTTTAACATGATAGATAATATATGCTGTTTCAAAATGTGTTTCTTTGACTGTTTTTTTTTTTATATTCTTGAGAATGGTAACTGAAATACGATCTGAGTGTGCTTCTCTTATGTTGTTGATGTGTTAATTTATTGGTTTTCTCTGAACAATGTTGAAGATTTTGTTTAGTTCATAAAGTTTTTTAATGATAAAAATGTCGTGAGAAAATTTGTAGAAAATACTACCATTTAATGATCTAAGAAATATATTTTATCTCAGGAAAGAATATAATCCTTTTCACTTAATTTGTAATTTCACCTTCATCTGTCTCAGTTTCTAGTTTTATTAAAAAAAATAATAATAAAAAGGGGAAAGGATGGGTGGGAAGATATTGAGTCACTGCTCTTGTGCTCTGTGGTGCTCGTGAGAATTTGAGCGACCAGTGTCAGGCAGGTACCACAGTACTTGGAAATTTCTCACAGCCACTGTTATTTATGGTAGGTTATTATTAATCCATTTAATTATTTGTCAATAAAGTAATCAATTCAGAAACAATCATTACTGCGATTTGTTCATAATTTTTTTAAATACATTTTTTTAGGTTCCTTTTAGAAAAGTAAGTTTAATTTTTATTTATTGAATAGCTTATGGTAAACTTTTTGCACTGGTTTAGGGGCGTCACTTACTGCTTAAATGTTTGCTTACTTAGTTTACATTTCATTTTAATAAAATTATTTGTTATTAAATACTATTTTTCTTGTTAAATAACATGACATTTTTCGTAAATATTTTTACTTCATCATTCATTGGCAGGGCCGACGAAAAGGGGGGCAGAGGAGGCAAATGCATAAGGGCCGGGACTCACAGAGGCTCACGATATTAAAAACATCCCTGTGCTTAAAATGTACGCTCCGCTGTGTTAAAAATTTAAATGACAAATAAAGTCAAATGCTTTAGAGCTGCTCTTTTTATTATCGTGACATGTCCTTAATGGGCAGAGAATGGTTAGCTTCATTCTGAAAACTGAGCATGGTGGTGTGGCTGTGAGAAATTTCCAAGTACCGTGGTACCTGCCTGACACTGGTCGCTCAAATTCTTACGAGCCCCACAGAGCACAGGAGCAGTGACTCAATATCTTCCCACCCATCCCTTCCCCTTTTTATTATTTTTTTTATAAAACTAAAATATATTACAAATTAAATGAAAAGGATTATATTCTTTCCTGAGATAAAATGTATTTCTTAGATCATTAAATGGTAGTATTTTTTACAGATTTTTCTCACGACATTTTTATCTTTATCGTTAAAAAACTTGATGAACTAACCAAAATCTTCAACATTGTTCAACCGTTGTTAATTCAGAAAACCAATAAATTAAAACATCAACAACGTAAGAGAAGCACACTCAGATCGTATTTCAGTTACTATTTTCAAGAATATAAAAAAAATCAACAGTCAAAGAAACTTATTTTGAAACAGCATGTATTATCTATCATGTTAAAATCTGTTCTGCGTCTCTTTCAATGTGAGTTTATTGCGAATGTTTACAGCGAGCAGAATTTTCCAAACATAACAACAATGCAGACGTAAATTAAGATTCAGAAGAAACCCTACGAAAACGGAAATATTTCACAACACAAAAAAACAGAAAATGGCGAAATTAAAACGAACTAAAACTTTAAACAACAATATTTCGCAATGCAATTTCTACCTCACAATTTAAAGGGGCGGCTCTGTTCACATTTTACTCGGGGTTGCTTTAATGTATCCAGGTTACCATGCTGTTTAATAGAACGCGCTCGTTTTTATTTCTCGTTTCGCCAATGGTTTTGTTCGACGATCCTAACCCGTCGACCACTGAGTAACCGGTAGCTAACCGCTGCGTTCTATCATCAACCGATTACCGTATTAATCTGTTGATTAGTTGATTGAAGCACGTGATCATTAGATGTCACGTTATCGGTTAACCGGTAGCTACCGGTTGAGCTCGTCGAACGCAAGCATTGAGAGCGTTTCAAAATTCGTCGCCGGGAACATTGGGCGCCGAGTATTTTGGACGCCGGAAACATTGGGCGCTGAGCATTTTGGGCCCCGGGAATATTTGGCACAATATGCTAGGCGCCCAAAGTTCCCGGCGCCTAAAGTTCCCGGCGCCTAAAGTGCTCGGCGCCTAAAGTTCCCGGCGCCCAAAGTGCTCGGCGCCCAAAGTTCCCGGCGCCCAAAGTGCTCGGCGCTCAAAGTTCCCGGCGCCCAAAACGCTCGGCGCCGAAAGTGCTCGGCGCCCAATGTTCCGGGTGCCCAATCTGCCGCGCCCAATCGACGGCGCCCAATCTGCGGCTACCAATCTTCCCATTTCGTCCCAGCCCTGATGTCATAAATAACTTAATTGGGGCGAAAAAGCCGATTACAACATGGCGGACAACAGTAACAGCATATTGTTGATAGCTCAGCAATTACTTGAAAATAGTAGCGATTCCGAAGAAAGTTCGTCTTTCGAGGATGAAATTTTAATATCAAATGCATTAAGGAGAAGAACTGACGTCCCCAGAGTTCGGAACTACAGCGAACTAATTGTTCCAGCAATGCTGGATACAGATTTCAAATGTCACTTCCGAATAACTCCCGAAAATGTTGAAGAATTGGGAAAAATGGTATGACAAACCTACTGTTTCGTTTAGAAACATGCAACGATTCAAACGCGTTTATTTTGTAAACGCTTTTGAGTAAACAGTTTTCAATAAATAGTTGTGGTTTGACACATGTGTTTTGGTTGTTCAAAACATCGCACCTCTAGAAGAACAGTAACACAAATCAAAAATTGTCAATTTTGAGTTATATACATGTCTTGGTGCGTTTTTTTAAGTTCTATTAAAATGCAAGACAGCCACAAACGAAAAAAAAATTATTACTTCATTTTCGAAAATTTGAGCAAATATGAGCAACAAGCTCTTCTTAAACAATAACAAACACAGGTCACAACAAAAAATATTATTTGCTCCTTTTTTTATGGGGTACAAACAAAAACGTGATCGCTGAACTAGTGATAAAAGCTAGAAAATAAGAGTTAAAATTATTGGCCAATGAACATCATCCTTTGCAAATGTCCCAAACACGTGACTTATTTGCCCAGCTAAGACGGCATCTGGTACATTCGGGCTCTTCCAACGACCAGTAAAAACCAGTAGAAAGCAAAAGAAAAGAAGGTTCAGATATACCTGGTAAAAACCCGGGATGCGGTGATAAGCTGGTTTATAACGGGTTTCAAAAGCTCCACGTGAATGTGGCTAATAAGAGTTGCAGAAACAGATGCAATCGGGTTCCGAAACACATAAAAAAACGGAACTCGCGCATAAAGGATGAATAATAGCTAAAAATTCTAGAAATTTGAAAAAGAAAAATAAATAAATTAATTAATGACAAATCGAGTAAACGTGTAGTTAATGAATCAGAAATTGGGTGGAAATCACGGAGAACTGGGAAATTCGTGGAAGAGTGGAAGGCGATTATCCCTGGATTTTACTTGCTAGAACTACGCGATGACATGCATTGCTCCACTCATATTGCACCTCCGAAGGCGGTCGCAAAAGAAATCAGCTCTTTTTCTGCTACTAACAGAGGTGACGCGATGTGCACGACAGAGTCCACACCCACGTACAAATATGCTATCTGGGAAACCAATATTTAACATTGTAACCTATTTGTCACCCAAAAGGTGGGCATCCAATCGATGGCGTCCAACTTTTCCCGGTCTAGGAAAATTGGAAGCCGTCAATTGGGCACCGGGTACATTGGGTGCCGAGCATTTTGTGCGCCGGGAACATTGGGTCCAATGCTCCCGGCGCCCAAAATGCTCGGTGCTCACAGTTCCCGGCGGCATTTAAGCATACGGTACTCGAATTTGGACATGTGAATAACACGCGCTCTTCATTCGTCGAATTGTCTGTCAATCAGTCGCCTTTCGCTGGAAGTGATGCGAGAACGTTAAGTCCGAATGTAAACATCGTGTTATAATAGTCCCACCTGCCCTCCTCTAAATCCGGCCCTGACCGGGGTTACTTACGTAGTCATTTGTGGACATCAACCTACAAATAGAATTTCTTAAAAAAAAAAAAAAAAAAAAAAAAAAAAAAAAAACTTGTTCAATAAGCATATTTTTAGTTTTAATTCGATTTCAATTTTAAATGAATTGTGCTATACTGAGAGCGTGAAAGATTTTTTAATAATGATATCATCTGAAAACAACTTACATAATCGCGTTTTAAGCCCATAATCAACGTGGAAAAACATGGAGTTCGTAGATTTCTAAAATTTCCCTATAGTTCCCGGGTTCATTCCCCGAAATTCCCGTAGCTCAAAAACTGTTTTTTGCGCCTCTGCTCACGGAAGACTTTGTAATTGCCCTGATTTTCCTGATTAAAAAAAACAACTTAGTCTTGAATTTTAACTTTTCGTACTAATATTCCTAATTGGAAAAAAAAAAAAAAAAAAAAAAAAAAATCAACTTCAGGACTTTTAACAGGTTTTCAGTTTGTACCTATGGAAAAGCGGACTTAAATTCTTTAAGGTTCTTGATCTTAAATTCAAAAGGTTAAAATTTGTGATGCCTGATTAATCGGCAGAAGTTGGTTACCCGCCACTTTACTGCTATACGCATAACTAAGCTTGCGAGACGTCCCGGTTTGACCGGTACAGTCCCGGATTTCAGGCAAAATCCCAGTGTCCCGGCTGGTTTACTTCAGGTCCCGGAAATAGATAAATTTGATTAGATGACCAAAGAAGGCTAAAAACGATTAACTGTGAAGAATTGTTTTGCACTGTAAAAAAAAAAAAAAAAAAAAATCCGAAACGTTACTGGTTACTTCCATGGAACGTTTCGTGATTTCAGAGGTTTTCACCTATTTCCCCAAAAAATCAAGTATCTTCGCAAAAAAGTTTCCTGAATTCCTAAAAGATGCACGAATGCAGACCTTACACTGGTGTGAAAAATATTTTTTGCTACCAGTTTAAATATTGACGGAGCGTGTTTATTAAGTGTATCGGCTTTAGATTGTTTATGGCCCGTCCGGATTGACTAAGCTTCAAATGGGAGCAAATAAGTCATTGGATAGCTACAGCTTTGCGAGGCAGGAATTGCAGGCAAGGAATAAGCTTGGTTCTTGCTTGCGATTTTCGCGTAGCTTTGGCCGTGGTTACTCTAATACTTCTGGAGCTTTCTTGGTAAGTCAGAAGGTTCTAATCAAATAAATTAAACCTATTTGATTATTCTAGAAGGACTGACTTTAACTGGGGAGATTTCCTAATATTGCAGAAAGGTTACTGACTTTTATAGGAAAACGTTCCTGGTTTTTGTAAGATATGTTACTGGTTGAAATTGGGCACATCAGCTGCCTATTATTTTCCAGGAACCTTTCTGAATGGTTTTTACAGTGTGAGTAATTATACTTTGTCATTTGAAACATAGACTTGTAAAATTAATATCGAATCAGCTTGTGAGAATTTTTGCAACAACATTAAAACCAAAAAAGAGTTTCTAAAAAAAAAAAAAAAAGTCCTAGCGAATGAAAAATACATGTAAATATTCTTCAAGTTTTTATTCCTCATTCAAAGTAATTCTTCTTACTAAGGTAACTAACAAATATTAACACGTAAGAAGTAAAATGTTTAAATTTATCTGGTAGTATCATTCATTATTACCCCTGTTTTAGGCTCAAAATAAGTATAAGATTTTACGGAGTGCGGAGGGAGGGGGGGGGGGATTCCGGTGTCCCGGTTGAACATTTCAGAAATCTGGCAGCCTACGCATAATCTATCTGCTATGATAACCCCGTTAATCAGCAGAAACGTTATTTTCATATTTAAAGTACTATTGCTTAGAACACGTAACAACGCTTAATTAATTTTAACCAATTAACTGAATGATTTTTTATTGAAATTACTTTTGCTTAGAATAAGAAAGACAATTAAATATGCTGAATGAATTATAATTACACTTAACCATTACTTTCGAACTCTAGCTCTTGTCAAGCTATTTGATTATGGTAGAAGGGGTGTAAACAACGTATTGATATTTTGTTTGGGAAAAAAGTAGAATGGGATAGATGGGATCACTGAGAAAACTCAAAATGAAACCGGGAAACGATTATGAAATAATGAACTTTTATAAACTTGAAACTAAAAGAATAGAACCAGTTGTGAGCTCTGCGATCTGCATTGGTCTTTTTTGATACCAATTTTTCCAGTACAAAAAAAAAAAAAAAAAAAAAAAAAAAAAAAGAGTTTTGATATCTTGAATTTAAGTTATGTCTTTTGCAATCACGAATTGCGACAGGACCCTAATCGTTGGATTTCATGTTTCTACTAATGGCTTTTATCGCAACCATAATTTGAACTCAAGACGTCAAAACTCAAATTAGTGCCAGGGGTTGGATGCTGGATGTTGTGAGCTGTTTTCGCATTAAGAGGATTGTGTAAAGTCGAGAAGGTCGTTTGTAAATATTAGATTCCAAGGCACATGGACGCCTGCATTATAAGCATAGAAAAATAAAATCAAACAGCGCGAACGTCACCTAACGGTCAAGTGAGAAACAATAGGAACCGAACTTTCTCAATAATGTGTGTCGCTAGAAACGAAATGGGAAGATTGGGCGCCGGAAACATTTGGCGCCGAGCATATTGGGTGCCAGCAGAGTTGGCAAATTTTAATTGCATTGACAATTAAAGATTAACAATTGATTAATTGATAAACGTAGCCACAACAACTAACAATTGATCAATTGTAATTGTGGAAAATTACAATTAACAATTGATCAATTCTAATTGTGGAAAATTATAATTAACAATTGATCAATTTTAATTGTGGAAAATTACAATTAACAATTAATTATTTGTTAATTGTAGTTTACTACAGTTAACAATTAATTAGTTGTTAGTTGTAGTTTACCACAGTTAACAATTAATTAATTGTTAATTGTAGTTTGCTACAATTAACAATTGTCAATTGTCCCGTGAATTGTAATAAAAACTAACTCATAAAAAATTACTGGTTTTGTATAATATATTCTACAGGCGACTGGTCTACCTGGGGCTTGGACGCTGGACCGGTACCATATCACTATCTAACTATTTAAATACACACGTTAGCTACTAATAAAATATCAATAAAATATCAGTAACTTTATTACGAGCAATAAATTATTTACTGCAGCATATGGCTTTTCTCAAAAAATCCTATGGCTCCAGTAAAATTTCATCTAAAAAGTTATATTTCAATTAAAAATTAATTTTTTTTCCATACTAGTAAAAGTCCAAAGAACATCTGAGGGAAATTACAGAAATGCATCTTAATTATACGATAAAAAAAAAAAAAAATTAAAACAGAGCGGTCTCTGAGATTTTACGTCCCCTGTTATGTCCTTCTTTCTCACCTCCCCTGTTACAGGTTAAACTATAAAACAATGATTTGCACAATTTTATAAAGCACTTAATTAAAACACAAACATTTACGTGTAAAAAAAACTTGCCAAGACGGGAATAGTTCACGCGGCGAGCGAGCAATCAGTACTGAACAAAAATACGAAATCGAATAATACTTTGAACTCTGTATCCTGCGCTGTACCTACTGATACATTAAGTTAATTGTTAGTTTTAATTGTTTCAAAAAACAATTAAAAAATTAATTGCAATTATTTTAATTGTGAGAAGCGATTAACGTACATTAATCCAATTAAATTAATTGCAAAGCACAATTAATAGTTTAATTGCAATTAATTTAATTACAATTACTTTTTCAATCAATTAACAAAGCAATTGAAAAAATAATTGATTAATGCACAACACTGGGTGCCAGGAACATTGGGCCCAGTTAGAGTCCCTATAGGGACTCTAGGCCCAGTGTGCGCGGCGCCCAAAATGGTCGGCGCCCAATGTTCACGTCACCCAAAATGCTCGGCGCCATATGTTCCCGGCGCCCAATCGTCCTAGACAGCGCTAGAAATGGCTGCGTTCGATGAACTTGAAGTGAGAATCTTTAACCATCAAAAAATAAAATTTAATTAAAGGAAACTGACGTCTGGAGCTTCCGGTAAAAATACTGTCAGATATTTGAGGTTCTACCTTTTTTTCCAAATTATAGCAACCAATTAATTTTTGATTCGTTCATTTTGATGTTTTGTGGGTTTATCCCTGGCTATTTTCTGAAATTCTCGGAGATTCAGCAAAGCACTTTCTTTGAGTTTTGAGCTATTTTTGTCTTTGATGTTAAAAACGAACATAAAACAATTCATTGAGAATAAACCGAAAAATACAAGCAGAAGAAATGGCCGTAAATGAAACCAAATCTCTTTGCTATGCGACATTCAGTTTAGAAACTTAACAGAAAGTAGTTATGCACAAAATATGAGTTTTTCAGGAACCTGGAGTAAAAAAAAAAAATATTATGAAGTTAAATATATCTGAATACATTTTAACAAAATGAAATGCAGTATGGTTTTACAATTTGTTCAATCAGAGAAATGTGTTTTGCTAATTATAATTCCATTAAAATGGCTTTTTTTGTTATTGTTAATGAACAAGCCCTTATTTACCAATTCATTCGTTCCACTACCAACAGCTCAGGTTACAGAACTTTTACCGCTGTTGCATTTTTCTAAATCCTTTGATAACCTTCCGCAATCTGCACCTATCGTCATTATTGCACCTTTTTTAATCTTTTTTTCTATCTTCAATACACCGTAAAAAAATTCCGAAATGTCACACATTAGTTTAGGGCAACGTTCTGGGATTTAAAATCTTCATCAATCTCCTATGAAAAACAAGTGTCTTTGCCAAAAAAGTTTCCTGAATTGTTACAAGTTGCACGAATGTAGACTTCTCACTGATGTGAAAAATATTTTCAGCTACCAGTTTAAAGATTAACTAAGCTTATTTATTAAGTGTGTCGTCTTCAATTAAATTACGGACCACAAAGCTTGACTAAGTTTCCAATGCGAGCGAAATGTAAGTTCTGGATTCCGTTCTTTAGCAAGAATTGCAGACAAGTGGCATGCATGCTTGATACGTATTTGCAATTCTGTCTTAGCTGAGGGTCATAATGCTCTTGGAGCTTTCTTGGGAAAAGCTATCATTTTAAACCTAAGTTTTCTCTAAAGGTTCCAGGCACATGACTGGCACTTACTGTGATTCCAGGCAGGGCTGCGAGATGGGAGGAAAATGTTTAACTCCGACTCCCTCCGACACCTGGATTTGCTTTTCGTATTCTATTACATAAGCAAATGAAAATAGCACAAGTATAAATTTATGCATTTAAACGAGGATAAAATACTCACAAACATACACGTTTTTGTTCATAGAAAACGATATACACATTTTAAAACTATTTCCCCTAGAAACATTCCTGTCACAAAATTTGTTTAATGAAGCTGCACTGTCTACAAAGTAATACACTCATAGAGGCTACAGGAGTTTTAATTTATACTCATTGAAACATACAGTTAAACAGTAATATCGAGACAATTCAAATCGATTGGCTTACATTAAAATACAGATACTACGAATGTTTCATTTTCTATATAACCATAACAATTACGATTGAGAGAATAATATGCGAGTAACTAAAATAAAACTTACTTCGAATCGCTTAAAATTCTGATTCTTCCTTGAATTGCAAATAACAATTTCTTATTTTACAGTCGTTTGTTGAACCAGGGAATCCGACATTGACACATAAATAAAGAGCATTTTAACAAAACATGTTTCGGAAATTGATTCCCCACCTGAATTAAGTCAGTGAAGAATTTTTTTGAAATCATAAAAAGCATATAGTATAAAAGATAAGCAAATGATGCGTTAAAACAAAAGAACGGACCTGACCGTTGTTCAGGACCGGATCTACGTACCCACAGACCCCGATATGCGGGGACACGACCACGGCCAGGGCACACCGCGCCGCTACCATCAATGAGGCCCGGTACCAATTTTAATTCTGGGCCCCTCCCATGACCCCCCACCCCCCACCATTGCATATTTTTATACCGTCACTTCATTTCCTCTCACTAATTACACTTACAAACTTCAAAATGAATTGTTTAAAATTGCATTCATATGTGATGTTGCATTGTTTCTTTGCTTATAACTGAAGTTTTAAATTTTAATGTAAATTTAAAAACTGTAATTTGAAATTTGCGCAAAAAAAATCTTTTTAAATTTAGTATCTTTATACAGCAAAAATTGTATAATTTGTCATGTTTGAGATAAGTGAGATGTATTAACTATACAGCGCGTTTCTGGTAATGCCATCAGAGAAAATGCTTTGAAGCATTTAGCCAAATTGAATTTAATGAATGGACACCATAAGGTGAAAATAGATCAAGTGGGTTTTCGTTTATTGGCTTTTGACTCTTTTCACAACACCCTTCATGTTCGACCCATTGTCAAACACTTGTCTTCTGCAATCTTCTAATGGAATTCTGTGTCTTTTAAGGGAATTCACCAATTCTTGAGTAATATCAAATCCCGCTTTTTTGACCGTACGGCCGTACGGCTCCCCAAAGCTCCGGGCCCCGGTACTATAGATCTGGTATCCTCTCCCAAACGACGGCCCCCCTTACAATTTTAGCTGTTGGAGAGAACAGATTTAGCTATTGGATCAAAAAAATTTAGCCATTTAGGGCCCCTAAATAGTGTGGGCCCTAGGGCACGGTCTAGTTGGCCTATTCAGTAATCAGGCCCTGGGCACGGCACTCAAGTCCCATCGGCTCTTATTGGCATAGAAATCCAGTAGGCAGTTAGGGGTCCAATTGATTTTTTGCAAGTGGTCCCAAAATTCATAGATCCGGACCTGCCCACGTTGCACGCTAGCAGATTCCATCCAATCCTGAATATGTGGCAAAAAAGTGCTGTGGGTTGATAGAACACAGCTATCTACATTACAGATCTACTGGACTTTGAAATCAATGTCACGTGGCCTCCCGCGGGGGTTTATTGGAGCCAAATTTAAATTAATTCGAGTTGCACCGGGGAAGGATAACGCTTGTAAAGGTTGGAATTTCCATTTTTTCAGAAAAATATAGCATATTTTACTAACTGCAATCGTAGAAACGCAAAATACTTCATCATTTGCGAATTACGTGTTCTGTTTTTTAATGATCCGAAGTGTATATTTGTTAGCACTGTTCGTTAATTTCAAATAGCAGTCATAGTCGTTACTTGAGAAAGTATAATTTTATTTCAATTCTTAACTCTATTAATTTAGACTAAGCAAGTTATACTATTTATTCGAAATGAACTTTAAGAAAACGTGGTCAGCAATCTTAAAGAAAATTTAGAATGATATTCTACTTCGCTTTTACATTTGGCGTGCAGAAAGCAGTGTAGTGAATACATTAATATCAAATCATTAATCCATGTTATAAGATTTACTTACTCAAAGCTTTAGTTCTGATTCAGAAAGAAAGCATGAAGTTATTTCAGAAATGGAAATGTTTTTGGTACTTTAGTCATTTTGAAGGGCAGCGGGTGCCAATTGCGAAATGGGAATATTGAACGCCGCAGATTGGGAGCCGTCGATTGGGCATCGGGAACATTGGGCGCGAGGCACATTGGGCGCTGGGCACATTGGCACAGGGAACATTGGACGCCAGGCACATTGGGCGCCCAATATGCCCGGCGCTCAATGGATGGTGCGTAATCGACGGCGCCCAATCTTCCTAGACAGTGTCAATAGCCATCCTATCGACTTTAGGAAACCAACGCATATGTTGGAACCCAAAATGTCGAAAAAAATGCCGACTTCGCGAATTGATCACTTGCAAAGTCCGAAATGGTGAATTATTTTGGACACTCGAATTTGATCAATTCGCGATGCGGCAAATCCCTAGGGAACCAAGCCCGATTTTACATTTGGCATATTGGCGATAGACGAAACATCTTCACATGGTTAAATAAGCCCAGATAAAGAAAATGACTGATTTTGATAGAAATAAGAGCCAGAAATAACACTAAAATGTCCTACTGTTGCTCTAAGGCGACAATAAAATAATAAAGGATGGAACAAGTTAATAAAAATGCAGTTACTTCACTATCACACAGGCTTTGACTCCATAATGTCAATGGGTCAAATTGTCTGTTTGTATGAATTGGTTTAACAACGACTGCCTTGTTTTTACCCTTTTTACTTCCCCGTCCCTGATTAGAGAAAGAGGTACAGCCGAAGCACTTTTCGAGGCATTACAGCATTCCTGCTGTAGTTCCTTTTCTATGTATTTTATTCTTTTGTGATACAAATCCATAGGGGCTGTATGAATAGCTTGAAAAAATCGCCTGCAGGATAAAAATATGTTATGGTTTACTCGTCATCATATCGATGTTGGGTGTGGGAATTTTTCGTCTATCCTCCAGGTGTGAAATCGGAGATCACTTCTGATTTACCGCACCATCGTGAATTGATCAAATTCAAGTGTGCAAACTCCGAAATCATACTTCACAATTTCGTACTTGATGCTTTTGTCAGCCATCAATTCGCGATGTGAGCATTTTTTCGGACAGTGTCCGATTTGAGACTTGGGTTCAGGTCTGGCTCCTGGGGTAGGCGACCTAAGCGGCTTCTTAGGGTAGCAGATTTTGGGAGAGGCAAATTTCGAAGTTGAAACATTTTTTTTTTATGTATGAATATCTGTATTTAGTATGAATATCTGTTTCAGCGCTATGACATTCTTAACTTCAATGCTAAAGGAAAAAAAAAAAAAACAGAGTGTGTACCAGTGCTTGGATATGCAAGCCATAGTTGAGAATTTTACTAGAAATTCAATTTAATTTAGAGGCGGCAAATTGATTGATTTAAATTTTTTTTGAAAATACTAATATCTGTTTCAATGCCATAAGGTGCTTTATTTTAAGGCTAAAAAAAATGATTTAAAGTAAATATCGGTGCTTGGATATGCAAAAAAAAGTTTGGAATTTAACTAGAAATTCACTTTAATTTTAGCACTATGTTATTATTTTTATTTTCTTAATATATTATTATTTTATATTATTATTATTATCATTATTATTCAATGCGGGGGGGGGGGGGCACTTGTCAATACCTCTTAGGGTGGCAAAACTTTTAGAGCCGGCCCTACTTGGGTTCCAACATATGTTTACATGTAAGTGATCGTGGTTTTTGCTATAATATTCATTGCATACCTGACCTTTGCCCCTCCTCCGTAAAATTCAAAATGACGGATCTACAAATTGCTAATATTTGAGTGTGTTTGCATTAGAGCCGCTATATAGACAGGCCGACGCATCAGCTTAAGTTTAGCCTTTTTGGATCGGATTTTTCATTGTTGCACTGCCAGGGTTACCATAACAAAGTTTCGGATTTCGTCAAATTTGCCGAAAATAATACTTTATTTAATAAACAATTCACGTGCCGCTAATAATCGCTCGCAGTGAACAATCACCAAACGCGATTACTCGCCAGAAAAGACAACCACTCAAACACGCACTCCGATCCAAAAAGGCTGATCTTAAGCTGATGCGTCGGCTCGTATATATAGGGGCCTTAGTTTGCATAGCTATAAATTTTTACGTATGTAAACTTGATACAACTTTTTTTTTTGAGTAACATACTCACTTAAACAAATGAACTCTTATCAGACTTTTAAAAAAATGTTTGGTTTTTAAATCGCATGCATTTGTTATCCGCTTTTAAATTCTCTTTCAATTTGTTTTGCATTTGTGCTTTGTTTCACGTAAAAAATATTCAAATTAAAAAATTACAAGTTTGTTCAAGCAATAGTTTTTTAAAATTGATTTATTGAAATTTTTACGTACTCTAATAATTATTTTAACCATGGATTATCAGAAGAGTAGGAGTAGTTTAATAACTATCTCGGGTAGGATCCAGGTTTTTAAAGAGCCATACTGCTATTAATTTTAGAGCAACTGCTAATGGTATTAAAAATGTATTGTGGAATATTTTTATGATGTATTCACAGCAAATAAAGATGAGTTTAGGTCTTTAACAACTATCAGTACACCGTAAAAAGATTCAAAAACTTTCCTGGGAAATAATAGGCAGCTGATGTGCCCAATTTCTCCCAGTAACGTATCTTGCCAGAACCAGGAACGTTTTCCGCTAGAATTTAGTAACTTTATTGAAATTATCCTGGAAATCTCCTGAAAAATTCAGAAATCTTTCCCTTTAAAGCCGTCTTTCAAAAACTTTAGAGTAAATTTAAATAGGTATAATATAGTATCTTGGCACCTTCCTAATTTATCAAAAAAGTTCCAAAAGCAGTATGCAAACATGGCCGAAGCTAAAACAAAGTTACAAGTAAAATCAAGAATTTAACTCGGTTGCAATTCCTGCAAAGCTACACAATCAATGGACTTATAAGCTCCCATTGGGGGCTTAATCAGTCTGGATGGGCCGTAATCGAACTGAAGCCGATAGACTGCATAAATACGCTCAGTTAATTTTTAAAATGCGAGCTAAAAATATTTTTCAAACAATGAGAAGTCTGCAATGAGAAGTCTCAAACAATGAGAAGTTTAGCAATTCAGGAAACATTTTGACAATGATGAATGATTTTCCAGGAAGTGGATAAAAGCCATTGAAATCCCGAAACGTTACACGGAAATACTCAGTAACGTTTCGGATTTTTTTACAGTGTAATCCACTTAACTAGAAATATAGTGCACCATGTAATTGACCATCACAAGTTTAGTTGCCGCAAAAACTTCTTACATTTTGAAAAATAAGTTTCAAACTGTTAGGAAACTTCATATTGGGATTCCAAATAAATAAATAATACGTTTAACAGTTAGAAGTTTATAAAGAAAATATTAAAAATAACTAAATGTAAAGGATACTTTTTTAAAAACTTTGATACATATGCATCAATATTCAATTTGTGTATCAATAATTTCATTTGTTTTAATTGCTATTTCATAATCTTTGTTCTTCTGTAGTTAGGGATAGGTACTGAAGTAAATTTTTTATTGAATCAATTTCATGAAAATTATTAGTATTGTTGATGAAATATTTATCAATGTTACATCTCGCCTCCAATTTACTTTCATCGACTTTGCTTAGTAAGCAAAGACTTTGCTTACTAAGCAAAGACTTTGCTTGCTAAGACTTTGCAAAGACTTTTTCAAAAGACTTTGCTTAGTAAGCAAAGTTTACTTTGTTTCTGTTTTTAACACTTTAACTTATAGAACACCTTTTTTATGTCATATAAAAGTTCTTCTTTTTTTCTTTTTTGTACTGTTTCCCCCCTTTTTAGAGTATATTTCAAGAAACATTTAATATGACATTGAGTAAGTATAATTCCATTTGCAGCAATAATGAATATATGAAATAACTTTAATGTTGATCCCTGAAGTTATTATGAATTGTAATCAAGCAATAAAGTATTTTAGATTAAATAAAAAACCTTTCCCCCCAAAGAAATGAAGTGAAAGTAGGTGTTTTGCGCATTGAGAGCAGTATAAAATGTAAACATACCGCCTTCGGAGGTGACCATGCTGAATGAGCGCACAGCTCTTGTGTTAAACGGCTGTGGATGGATAGAAATTAGGTGACGTCATCAACTGGCAGCGGAGCTTTTTTGTTCAACGTCTAAGCAGTCGGCAGCGGAGTCACTTCGTAAGCCGATCCATACACCTTGCAACAGGTAGTCCCACTGAAGAGGGAAGGTAAAGGGTATGTTCGCATAAATCAGCCGTTTGCGCCGGTTTGTTGATTTGATGACGTCAGTGGTTAGGTCTAATCTCTAATTCTCAAATAAAATCTGTGCCTAAAATGAACATGAGACTGATTGCATTTGATACTTCAACTTACCTGGTATTGAAATAAGTGCTTTTTAAAGCGAAGAAATCGATAAAACCTTTCCTAATTCCTCATATATTAGACCTCACTTAGCTCCTCGTAGAGATAACATAGGAACGGAATGATGGTTCACAAACTGGTGAACCCAGCATCTCGGAAGTGACGTCACACTAATGCACTCCATTAAAATTAAAAAAAAAAAAAAACAACTTTTATTGCACAATACTTGTAAATTACTGCATCCAGGTGTTACTGCGTTACAAAGAACTCATTTTGCAATGCAAAAAAGAGCTTATTGATGACAAGACATTCGACAAATTAATGTGTTCGAACATAACTACCGATTGATATCATGATGCTTACTGTGTTTAGTTCCGGACGGAACATTTTATTATTTTTTATTTTAAGATTTTGTCTGTCGGAGATTATAACTCAGTTGAGTTTTTAATTTTCCATTAAAACTGCAAGCGTTCCTGTTACTCAAAACAGTTTGCTACTATTTACGAGGGCTGCGGAGTCGGTGGGAAAATGACTGACGCCTTTACTCCAAAATCAGACCGACTCCGTCAGCATTGCAGAATGCAGAGTTGCGGGCTTTGAGGAAAAATTACCGACTATGGCTCTTTTACCCCAAAATCAGTTCGACTCCAACTCCGCAGCTCTGCTATTCTCTTCTTATATACCAAATTCCGTAGTTGAAGTAGTAGTAGCAGTATTTTTGTTGTAGTAAAGTAATTTAATTTCTAAAGTCTGAACTAGTTCGTTGCGAAATGTGAGTCATAAAGATAACGAGGGATCTTTCGTGATATTTATTAACTAAAAGTATTAGTAGTAGTTTAAAAAGGACAGTTCTGCGGCAGCATGCGGTGTTGCGGTGGTAACATCACCTGTGACCTCCCCTGCACCTGTGAATTCCTCCCCTTCTGTCAGCCGTTCCTCCGCGAGTTCGTAGAAGGTTATGAATGTTTCAGCTCCGTTTTTTTGGGCAAATGATTACCATGACAACCAAAGGTTTTACTTTTTGGACGGCAGCACGTGCAGTTTTGCAAGTCTGCTTTGATTTAAGGAGTGCTCGTCCATCCATCGGAATATTTTAAAATTTTTTTGGATTTATAATATTTTTTGAAAAATTAGTTTTAGTTTTAAGTTGATGATCCCATCTTGTGGTGAATCACCGCACCCCATTAACTATTTTCAATTTAATAAATCAGTTAATTTGACAAATCAAGAATTTTTTTTGCTCTACTGAAACAAACTGTGCGATCAATCAAAAAGATAAAAAGGACCCTAGAAGTATAAAAATTAGAAATCGAGGGTCGAGACTTCACTTCTACAATCCTTAAATGTAAAATGTACTGACAAAAAATCGTGTTCTTCACATCATTAACTTCTACTGGATACCTTCTGAAACATACATTTTGCATGCAATTTGTAATGCAACATAGGGCGTTTTTAAAGATCATATCGTTTGAGATGATGTAATTCTCTTTAATTAAATAATCATTTCATGACATCTGGAGGTGTCAAAAACCCCTCATCGGCTCTGGGGTCTTTCGATACCCATGAATCAGCCCTAATCCTCAGCTTAGCCGTGAAATGACTAACCAAATACATTCATGCAAATTCATTTACACACAAAAATATACACAAAATACTACGTACAAAAATATATACAAAAAAAAAAAAAAAAGCTTTATCTGAAATTGAAACACGAATTATACCTCATCTGAAAAAAAAAAAAAAAAAAATCTGCTGTTAATGCTGAAAGGAACTATTTATTATTTCACAAGATCACTGAGGCACCTTTCAGAATAAAAATGAAAAACAAATCAAAATAAAAATTGAAATGAATAATTTTGATTTTTAAGAAAATGTTCATTTTTAAAAATAAAATTATTATGTAAAATGGCCATAAATTCAATAAGTTCATAAAAAAGGAAAAAAAAAAACATTTATTTTTTAAAATCCTTCTCATTCAAATTATTTTCTTAATGCATTGCTCATTTTCAAAAAGAGATCTCCATTTCTTGAATTTTATCATTTTCAAAACTTCTTGTGATTATCTTTTCTTCAAAAATCTTCATTTTTTAACTTGATTTGTATCTCTCACATCATTGCTGCTCTCAACATAAAAATATTTACAAGACAATATATGAGCAAAATAAAAATGTTTACAATTCATCAAGTTTTCTTCTTTATCCGATAATGTCCATAGGCTACAGTGAGACAGTAAAACCTGTCTGAAACTGTTGAGACATAAAAAAAATATCGTAATAGACAGATAATCGTATAGACAGTTTGAATTTTCATGCTGATATTTTGCTGGGGCCAAAAAAAAAAAAAAAAAAAAAAAAAAAAAAAAAAAAAAAAAATTGCTATAGACTATAGACAGGTTATCGTTATAGACAGTATCGTTATACTCAGGTTTCACTGTATTCCATCTTCAAGAATATATAGTTTATCATCGTAGGGTGAGAGAGTATTTTTATTCTGTTCTGTGGTATAAATATTATGTTTAATGCTCTGTGTTCTCATCTGTTTCTCTCTACTCATTTTTCCCTTTAGAAGTGCGTTTTTATAATATGTTTGATTATCTTTTTTATCACATTTCTGTTGACTCCCTTTGCAGTTTTCTTCCATCTTTCTACGATAGAATCGAATACATCTTAACTTTAAACCCAACAAATTCTTGAATGGGTGTAGACCACAACTCCTCTGTAAAGCATCCTATATCATATAAGTAGTTAAATTTCGTATTCATTCTGTTTGATTATTTTTTTATTGCTTCACTGCAATATTCTAAATCTAACACTATTTTTTCCATATTTCAAAATTTTAACATCCCTAGAAAAAAGCAAGTCAGATCAGCTATTTTGGAAATTTTCTGAAACAGACTGGAAAGAAGCTGTTGCATAAGTAATAGACAAAGGCTACAGTGAAAGCATTCTATCGTTATCTAATGTTACATTACACGATGACACTTCAGGTCATTTTTCGTATCCTGAAACATCGAAATCATTCTATATCAGTCCGAAACAAATGCGAGGTAGATGTCACTACTGTGTGTCAAGACGAAAAGAAATTTACCTTGCCATAACAGAACCAAACGACAACAATCATCCATATTTTCCAGGTTCATTTAAATTCTTTCAAAACTCGTTAATTCAAAAATGTGTGTCACACTGTTCTCACTTACGAAAAGGAACAGTGAGACAAAGTTGCATTTCTTTTCATTTTTTTTTCTTGTTTTGTAAATTCGTATAGTATAATATCTGTTACAGTGACAAACATTGTACCATTTGAAGAAATTTAATTTTGTGTTTTTCAATGATAAGAAATGTAATTAAATTTTCGTGTCCCACTGCATCCACTCCTCCCCTACACAAAATTTCAAGATAACCGATTGAGTAGGCGTAAAAACGTAAAAAAAAAAAAAAAAACCTCAACAGTTTTGTATTATGGGTAATTTTAAGTAGGGCAAGTTGTACACCAGTACTTTTTCTTGAATGTAATGGTATACCACTGAATAAAAAATTATAAATAAAGCAAATAATCTTTTGATTTTATCAATTTTAATTGGTTTAATGCAAGTGAAAAATTTTCATTTAATAAACTGACATTGTAAAAGGAAAATTAAAAATTTCAAAGAATTTTACTATTTGCATTCATTTATTATAGTATTAGATGCATGCTTAGTTATTGGCCAGTGCGTATGCATCGGTTATAAGATCACCCCGCTCATAAGGTCAGTTTTGCCATGTCCATAGGGATGACCGTATATCGAAGTTTTACGGTATACTGATTGTACAAGATCGATAGGAAAGTTTTACAACATAAAACGTAAACACGATTCAGAAACGCTCCTGGAAAATAATGGGCGGCTGATGTGTCCATTTTCTTTCCAGTAACATATCTTGGAAAAAGCAGGAATGTTTTCTGCTAAAAGTGAGTAACTTTCCTGAAATCATCCTTAAATCTTTCTAAATAATACAGAAATATCTCCGGTTAAAGCTAGTCTTGTTTCTGAAACCTTCAAAGAAAATTTAAGTAGGTTTTAGTAGCAGTTTGGCGCCTTCCTGACTTACTCAGAAAACTCTAAAAATATTATTGGAACTAGAGCTAACGCTAATACAGAATTGCAACACTGTAAAAAAAATCCGAAACGTTACTGAGCATTTCCGTGTAACATTTCGGGATTTCAATGGTTTTTATCACTCTTCTTGGAAATATCAAGTATCATTGTCAAAAGGTTTCCTGAATTGCTACACTTTGTCCGAATGCAGACTTCTCTCTGTTGTAAAAAAATTTTTTTGCTCCCAGTTTAAAGATTAACTCAGAATATTTATAAGATGTATCGACTTCCGCTCGATTACGGCTCGTCCAGACTGATTAAGCTCCCAAAGGAAGCGAATAAGTATGGACTACGTAGCTTTGCAAGCGTTGCGATCAAGTGAAATACTTTTTGCAATTTTGGCTTAGCTTTGGCCATGTTTGCAATACTGCTTTTGGAACTATCTTGATCAATCAGGAAGGTGCCGAGCTGTTGTATTGTCCCTACCTAAGATTACTCAGAAGTTCCAGAGACATGACTGACTTTGATCGGGAAGATTTTTGGATTTTACTGAATTTTAGCGGAAAACGTTCCTGGTTTCTGCGAGACATGCTACTGACAGAAATTGGGCACCTCAGCTGCCTATTGTTTTCCAGGAAAGTTTCTGAATCACTTTTACAGTGAAGTACCAAGCATCTCACTTGCTGTAATTCTTGCAACGCTGCGAAATACAGAGACTTCTTCGTTCTCATGGAGAGGACGGGCCGTATTCGCTCATAAGCTCCTCGTACTTAATAACGTACTTAATAAATACGCTCAGTTAATACATTAAGTGGTAGCTAAAAGTATTTTTCACAACAGTAAGTCTACGTTCAGGGGCGTGCATATAGTTTTAGCTGCTCTGTGCGAAATTTTGTTTTAATAGTCGATAGATAATTATTTTTTTTAATTTATTTATTCTCTCCTAGAACATAACACATTTCATTAGCATTTTTTTTTTTTGAGGAACAGGGGCGGAATTTAGCTTTTCCGCGGCCTAAAGCTATTTCAGGTTTTGGGTCTCTTTTGCAGTTCGGACAACTTTTCTGTCGGTAGCAAAAAAGGCTATTTTTAAAGCCCCTCCTGCCCCAAACTATTCTGAAGCCTTTTTTCCTGTGATACATAAAGCCATGCCTGACTTTTTTGTGTCGTTTTATTAATGTGCTGTTCTGTCCTTCTTGAATTGAACTTAAGAGAGGGAATAGTATTAAGAGAGTGATGCGGAGCTTCCTTTTAAATGGGGTATAGAATATCTCCAATTTTCAGGGGTCCGGAAATTTTTGTAAAATAGGTATAAAATTCTGCATTTTGAAGCACTATAAGGAGTAATTGGAAGTACAAAAATCTTGGGAAAAAAAAGCTACACATACTATTTTGCAATTACGATTATACACAGTAAAAATTGTTTTCGGGTCTACAAGTCAATGACAGCAGAGAGAGCATTGTCTGTGGGTTTAATTCAATTTTTGATCACGCCTCCAACACACCCACAAATACAACAATGAATTAATTACAAAATGATCGATAGTAAAAGAAAAAAAAAAGCTTTAAAAGAAATGGTGCACAGATTTAGAAAATAGGTAACAAGAGAGTAACATGCTGCCCATTTGAACAATAATTCATAATTCATACATTTCATAAGAAATAAAATTGAAGCACACTTTTCTTAGGAATTTCAAAGACTTCTTTACAAGGACTCCAAAACAATTAAAATTATTTAAGGTACTTCATTTGTCATTTTCAGTCTCTGAAATTTATTACTAAATTGTACAGGTTTCCAGTATTGTTCAAACATTGTGAGAAACTATTATTTTAAGCTTAAAAGGAAAAAAAAAACTTTCTCATTAAAACAACTTTTTTTCAATTACAAGTAGTGCAGAAAACGAAAAGGAATATTTGTAGTGTTAGTGTAATACATTTTTTTCGGGCTAAACAGATTAACAATATGCAGTAGAAGTAAGATAAAAGCAAGCAATACAAAAGAATTTCCAGAATACTGCATTCGGGATTAAATAAACAGCAAGATATGAAACATGTAAGTCAGAAAAATTTATTTCAAGTTACAGAAACGTGAGAATCATGGTTTTTACATTTTTAATGCAGGATGTGGCAAAAGGAGCTGAATTTGACATATTTTGGCATAATCCCTACCTTCTCCCATTTTTTATAAATTTTAAAATTTCTGGTTTGCATCCACACTTTTCCAAATTTTCATGGATTTTAAGCACTTTAAAGTGAAATTTTTTTTTTCAAGTACTTTTCATTTTTTTAGGAACAAATCATGACATTTTCGGGAGAAAGGCCTTCAACAAAGCGGGTGCCCTAAGCTATAGCATGCTTAGTTTATAGGCTAATCCGTCATCTTTTTTTTAAAATTTATTGTTTTAGATTCTAATTTGTTGAAATAATCGTCGATTACTTAAGTATTGCAACGGAATGCATAGCTCGTTCAGCGTATATTTTCCTTTACGTTTTCTAATGGTTTTCAGTTCAAAATAGTCGTTTTCAACACATTTTCAACAACCCAGTGACAGCTTTACTACTTGTAATACAGTGTAAGGTGTTTCCTACCCCCCTCAGAAAAGGACATTTGCTATTCTCTTCATTTTCACTCTTAAGCTGTTCAAAAAAGAAAAAAAAAAGTCATGATTTTTTCTTTTAAGATTTTGGAAAGTGTGTTGTTACCATGTGTAAATTCCTTCATAGCCTGAAGGGGTACTGCCGCTCCCCTCGCTCCCCATCTAAATCCGCCCATGTTTCACTTTTACTACTAGCAATTACAGAAGCAAATGGCACACGAAGAATAAATAGTACGTGCATACATTAAAATAAAAACAATTATATTTTTGATTGTTCATAAGCAATAGTTAAAACAACGACACTACGATGAAAAATGTCAAACGTTGCAAACTGATCAACAAAAATCCATAACACTAAAGGAATTTATCACATGATAACTTACAATTTTTTCACTAAAAATTATAAGTTTGAAATTTCTGTTGAAAGTAAAAATGTGAAAATAAATAATAAATTAATATAAAAAGACAAGTTTTCCATCTCTTATCTTTTCAGAATACAATCGCGTACACTAAGTGGAACTATTTCACGCAGAAACATTTTATTCTTTTGTAATATTTTAGCGGCCCCTAAACTTCAAAATATTTAGCGGCCCTGTGCGGCCGCACAGTTTGTCACCCTCTAAGCACTGCCCTGTCCATTCGCGTAACTGGGAGTAATTCAGGAAACTTTTTGACCAAGATACGAGGGCTGTTCAATAAGTAATAAGACTAAATTTATAAAAAATTAGAAGAACTTTAATCGTCATAATTTACAGGGTTTTTTTTTTAGAATAACTTCTGCGGGACTAAATGCATTTATTCCAACGTTCTGTCTACTTCTTAAAAACTTGTGAACGTTAAGTTTGTGAGAGCTATTTCAAAACCGCCTCCGTAGAGTTAGGAAATGCTTTGTTGCTTTCAAAATGTTTGCCTCGTAATGGTTTCTTAAGTTGAGGAAATAGCCAGAAATCACAGATGTAAAATAGTTCTGAGATTCCCATTAATTATAATGGCATTAGTGTTTATCATTGGCTCTGTGATGAACGTTGAAGGTATCAATCACGTCCTCCTCACGTTCCATATCTTCCATATTTTGCCTGCCTTCCTTAAAAGCTTTATGCCAGCAAAAAGTACTGAATCTAAACATTACTTCATCGTTGAAAACATCACGTATCATATTAAAGATCTCCGATGCTGTTTTTTGCAGACGAAAATAAACTTGAATCGCATAACTTTGTTCCAACGACGGCGACGCTTCAATTTTGACAACTCGATGTGTCTTGTAGGCACCCTTTAACAGGCTTCAATTCAATCAGGAACATGAGTCTGTACGCGCCAACAATCGTTAGGTTTTGTTAATACAGACAACAGACATTTTTCATGCCACAGAAATTAACATTCCGATGAGTGGTTTTGCGGCAGTCAAATTAGTCTTATTTCTCGTAGGCGCCTGCCAACAGGCTTCAATTCAATCACGTGATACTCAGAACCTTGAGTCTGTACGCTCCAACTATCGGTAGCTTTTGTTAATACAGACAACTGACATTTCTCAAGCCACAGGAATTAATATTCCGATGAGTGGTTTCGCGACAGTAAAATTAGTCTTATTACTTATTGAACAGCCTACGTACTTAATTTTCACAGGAAATTGGTGAAAACCCGTGAACTCCCGAAACGTTCCGTTGAAAATAACCATTAACGTTTTGGAATTCTTTTTTACAGAGTAGAGCGGATAAGTTTTTTTTTGTTTTGCATCGACACAACCATTTTAAAAATTTAAAGCATGTGCGTTTTAGATTTCTAAGCCAAAAAACTCAAGAAAATATTTAGTTTTATCGTTGATATGTTTAATAAATGTATTTGCCTCATGAATAAACCCATAACCTAAGTATTTCGAGCAAAATCCCAGGAACCGATGGTCACTATTCAAAATTCTAAGATCGGGAGGGAGGGGGGGGGGGACCCAAACTTTGGAAGCTCCGGTAAAGATTTAAGAAAATACAAAAAAAAAAAAAAAAAAAGAATCATAAAAGCGGAGCAAGAAATGACAGAGAAGGGAAGAACTTATCATGAAAGAAAAATATTTGTCCTCCTAACAAGAAAAAAAAAAGTTCCATTGTCTTCCTAGTTCATCAATGATTTACAGAAAAAAATGCAGAATCGTTTTTCTCTGTTAACTAAACGAAGAACAAGTATAGAGCTACGGAAACGTAAATTCGAACAATCCTTGTTGACAGTTCTTTCTTGTACATCTACTGCTGCCGAACTTATAAGAGCAAATGAGTGATCGGGCGTTAAGAGAAGAGAAAATATCCGAGAGGAGATCAAAGAGAGAAGGATTGAATCAAAAGAAAAAAAAAGTGGATTTCTGAAGTAAAAAGATAAGATATGTTAGCAGAAGCAAGTGAATTATTTTTAAAGTTATTATGAGGAAATTTTATGACAGTAAAAATAAAATAAAAAGGTTAACCTTTTATGTCAAGAAATGATTTTTATGAGGTCGACTGGAGAGAAGACATGCAGGTTAGTAATTTGAAGCTTTAATTATGTTGCATCAGATTGTGTTGCATAAGGTCTAGAAACTATGTCACACTACACTACACTACTTCAGGGTCCCCTGTACCTTTCACTACATGTTTTTTAACCACGGACCCTGAAGAGAGTTTCGTTTTTTTTGTAATTTTTACGCGATATATAAAAGCTATACAGGGTTATCATAAAAGAATATCCCGGTTTTAAAAATTTATATTTCATATAGTACACTGTAAAAACGATTCAGGAACGTTCCTGGAAAATAATGGGCAGCTGATGTGCCCAATTTCTGCCAGTCACATATCTTACAAAAACCAGGAACGTTTTCCGCTAAAATTCAGTAACATTGCTGAAATGATCCTAGAAGACTCCTGAAAAATTCACAAATCTTTCCGTTTAGAGCTATTCGTATCTCTGGAACTTTAGAATAAATGTAGGTAAGTATAATATAAAAGCTTGGCACCTCCTTGCGTTTAAAGGAAAGCTCCAAAAGCAGCATTGCAAACATGGCCAAAGCTACGTCAGAATTGCAAGAACGAGAGCCGATAAACTTTATAAATACGCTCAGTTAATCTTTAAACTAGGAGCTAAATATATTTTTCACAACAGTGAGAAGTTTGCACTCTGCATTCGTGCGACTTGCAACAATTCAGGAAACTTTTTGACAATGATACTTGATTTTTCCAGGAAGTGGATAAAAACCATTGAAATTCCGAAACGTTACACGGGAGTACTCAGTAACGTTTCGGAATTTTTTTACTACAAATGATGCATAAAAATGAAGGTTAACTGTAAAAGTTTTTTTCACACACATGTTTGATGTTTGCGCCTTTCGTAACACATCCACAACATACATTTTGGAGTGTTTCACTCAATTTTTCGTAATGCTACACATATGCGATCTTTCAGTTCTTGAAATGTTGTAGGTAATGGTAGTGTATAATAAACACTGTCTTTGACTGAACCTCATGGAAAAAATGACATGGGGTTAGGTTTGGGAATCAGGCTGGCCAACGCATAAAGGGTAAATCATCATCACCTGCATGGCTAATCCAGTGTTGTGGAACGTCAGTGGCGCAGCGAAGTAGACGGCGTGTATGTGTGTGTGTGTGGGGGGGGGGATATAGAACACCACCCAGAGGTCTTGCTTTTAACATTGTTACCAATCCTAACACAGTAGTTAATAGTACACATGTAAGGAATGTTGTGACCGAAAAAATCCCTCCAGATGCGATGGGCACAGCTAGAAACGAAGTTCCTGGCTGCGCTAGTGCAGAACGTTTAAGTAGTTACGCACGTTCAAAAAAACTTCGACTGATAATATTTATTTTTATGTATCATTTATAGTGGTAAGTGTAATAGTTTATGAACTATGAATTTTTAAAACCGGGATATTTTTTTATGCTAACTCTGTTTATAAATCCGGATTTCATATTAAGATGAATCACGCGGCCAGAACACATATAAATTTAAATATTTTTTGACATCATAGGAAAACAAAGAGAAAGGAAAAAAAATTACACACCAAGAACTGTTGTTATCATTACTACACGCTTATTTTATTGATATTTTATTAATACGAAATTTCGATCTTCTTTTCAGAAACCAATTTCTGAATATTTAGTTCAAATTAACCAGAATCATTTACAATACCAAATGAATATGATCGGTCGTTTGAGTTTCTAGTAGGGGAGTGTGAGGCAAAGTGAAATAGCGGGACAAGTGAAATGGTGAAAGATTTACCTCGCTTTTAGTGCTACTTACCTAATAATATTTTAACTATGCAGAAACATATGTAGTCTATTCCAGTCAAGAAAGGTTTACCTCTGAAAATCAAAGCATATGATAATACATGCAATTTTCAAAAAATTGATACTCAAATTGTAATATTTTGTTGTGAGTAAAAATGATTTTGATACATTTAAATGGTAACGTTCTTGCTACTAAAATTTTAAATATTAATTGGGACCTTCTAATATTCGGTGAAGTATTTATGTAGTTAATATTTAGAAAAATTAGTATTTTTAAAACTTTTACAATTAGTCAAGTGCATGTGGGGCAAAGTGAAATAGTTCATTTCGTTTACTCATTCAATCATTTACTAAATCACTTACGTATTCATTTATTAGCTAATTTAATGCATTCTTTCACTTATTTTATTTTTCATTTACTATTTTATTCTCTCATTTATTTTTCCTTATGCCCTTCCTCATTTATTTTCCCTTCCTCCTTAATAAATAAATAAATAAATTTATTAGTTTCATTGCTTCATTATCTTTTCATTTATAAAATTATCCTTTTATTTACTCATTGTTTTGTTCAAAAATATTTTTACTTCATTCAAAAAATATTACATTTTTCATTTTGCCCCATGGAAAAAAATTAAGTGAAAATTTTCCACTCTTTTGAAGGCACAATTTTACTGCCCCCTCCCCCCTAAAAAGTTCCAATGCAAGTTTCATAATAAAATACAATGTTCTTTCTTTATGTACTTAATTTTCAAAACTAATTTCCAATTTGTTCTTTTGGAAAGAGCTCAGTAATCTTAACCATTTCACTTTGCCCCACATTCCCCTATATATTTTTCGTAATGTAACATTGAACATAAGAGTGGGACACATGGATCAGCTTCGTTGGTCGCATATGACCCACGAGCCTTTGATTAGGCAGCACTGAAATAAAGTGAACACTGCAAATCATTAGACACTTTTTTACACGTTTTGAAACACTTTTTGAACACGGACACTTGCCCCATTTTCTAGAACACTTTGAAGCACTTTTTGGAATAATTCTCAAAACGCTTCTTAGAACACTTTTATGGTACGGTCACCAGTAACAGACAAGGGTCCAGTAACAGACAGTCATAAGTTTGGATTTAAACAATAAGCCTTTTAGGCGGGTAAGACTGATGTTGCTGTAGCCCATGAATACGGTGCAACCATCTAGTGTTATCAGAGAGAATTTTATGAAGAAATGAAAACAATTAACGCTATCCACTGGAGTTTAGGGTTAATCCATTGGTGTTTGAGTTAAAATTTCAACTATCAAAATATCCTCAAACAGGCAATGACTTGGTTCAAATAATGAAGAGTAGAAGCAATTTTCACCTGTCATACCTTGACGGTCGACTTTCTAGTTAGTTAAATAAAAAATTACATAGTTGGGACAAAGGCCCGATTAAGATATCAGGGAGCCCTGGACCGAGCGCTTTTTCGGAGCCCCTCTGTAGTCAAATTTTACAATTTTAGCTATTGGCTAAAAAAGTCTCAGCTAATTAGGGGCCCACTAAAAATCGGTGACCCTAGGCCAAGGTCGATTTGGTCTACTGAGTAGGGGAGATGCGGGCAAGATGGGATATCTAACGTTTAAAGGGCAATAAAACTGAAACCATTGCATTTAAACAATCATATTTATTTCAAAATCTTCCTTTGGTAATCAGTTTTTAATTTTTTTATAATTTTAGGAACAATCATAGCGTAGTTATTATTCTAGAGATATAAAAGTAAAAAAAGCCCCACCACCCCGTCTTACCCTCTGGTTCGGGTAAGATGGGGTACCCCTAGGGGCAAGATGGGGTACAGCATTTCACCTACTTTTCCTGACAGAATTCGCAGGAGAATGTTGCTTCATCGTCCTCATCATCCACTCCAGCACAAGAGCAATGTGCCCACGTACCACAGAGAGAACATTTGATCCAGCCTTCATTGGAATCTAAATAAAGACCGCTGCAGTACAAACAAGGGGTATTTTCAATATCTGCATCACTATTGTTATCCGATGATTTGCGATTATCTATCGTTTTTTTCTTTTTTATGACTCCTCTTTTATTGGGTCTTCCTTTTTTATCCTTCGTTTTCGTCTTCTCCAATTTTAATTGTCTAATTTCTTTTCGTTTTAGTTTATTCTCTTCCGTGACCTGCTTTCTTTTAATCGTTTCTTCCAGTTCTTTTTTATACGGTGACTCAGTAATAATGGCTGTTCTTCCTCGTTTACGAGTCACGCGTGAAGATCTACGACTTGCTGGAAGGGGTAATATTTGCTGTGGACTAACAACAGAAAATGTTGACTGTTGTGGAGTAGTTGGTCTTCTGTCTATTTCTGTATCATCAACCCACGTGGAACATCCAGGTTGAGGACTCGACGAGGGTAGCAGAAGTCACCGTAGGTGTCTCGTGAAAAGTAGCTGATACAGGAACATTATTAATGGTTTTGCGAATTGCCTCTGTTTCAACCCCGGTAGATAGAAGTGAGGCACGAGATGTAGTTGCATTAGTAATAGCAGCTTCACTGGTATCCAGCACAGGTAATACGTCAACTTGCTGCGTTTCTAACTCAGCAGGTGCTGTGACTGCTACATTTGTGGTCGCTGAAGTCAGTGTTTGAGTGAGCGGAATATCAGTCACCAACGAAGGAGCAAAGTCGGTTTCAGAGAAGACCGTCGGATCGTAAGGCCAAATTCCGCACTTTTTGAAGCCATTTACAGCTGTTGCCATGGTAGATGTTTCTATGAATGCCTTTCCAAAAATTTCTGCAACTTGCCGCATTGTTACAACCATCCCTGGATTGCTGCGAAGCCAGGTCGTAATTTGCCGATCGTAATAATTGCTCAACGGTCTCATATAAACAACATCGGCGACCTGAAGACGATGAGTTGTATGTGGGGGGAAACATAAAATAATTACCCCATTGGCTCGAGCTTCATCTATTAAATCGATGTTTTTTGTATGGGTGCTATGGCCATCCAATAATAGCAAAACAGGTCGATCTACTGTGGCCCCACTAAATTTCACAAACTGTTTAAACCATCCAAGAAACAACTCCGTGGTCATCCAGCCTGAGTCACTAACAACTCCCCATGCTCCAGGGGCAGCATTAAGCATTAACTGTGGATCCATCCTCTTCCTGGGAAACACCATCATAGGGGGCATGTATTGTCCACTGGCGCTGAAGCATATCTCTACTGTGATTGTAGTACCTCTTTCTGCAGAAGTTAATGCCCCTACTTGTTTTCGGCCTCGTTTTGCTATAATTTTGGATTTAGTCTTTGGTACAACTGAAACACCAGTTTCGTCGCAGTTATAAATGCGGTCTGGTGTAAGATGGTGTTCGTCATAGATATTGCCCAAAAAATTAAAAAATTGATCAACAACTATTCTGTTGAACCCGGCAGCACGTGCAGCAGAAGTGCTTTCGGGTTTTCTTATTGACAAGTCTGGGTGTCTGTTCAAAAACCCTTGAAACCAATCTTTGCCGGCTTCTTGTTTTTGAACGTTAAAAGGATGGACTTTATTATTTTTTACTGCTAAATTGTACGCTAATGCTCTTAAGTCTTTGGCTGTAAGTCCGTAAAGTCTAGTCTCCATGTCCAATATATAGCCACAAAGCTCGTCCTCTTCTTTTTCTGTGAAAACAGGTTGCTTAGGTCCTAATGAAACCTTTACTTTAATACTTTTAGATGGAGATAGGGCCAAGTTCTCCCGAGCTTTTTTTACTTTTCTTTCTAGAGTAGTCTGAGGAACTGAAAATGTCTTTGCTGCTAGCATATACCCCATTTTCTCTTCTAAAACAGCTTTAACAGCTTTTTCCATGCTCTCTTCCGGCCACTCGCCTCTATTTGTCTTTCTCTTGTATGTTTTCACGATGCTAAAACAAACAAGTCCGCCTATGCATTACACAGCCAAGCCACATGCATATATACAATCACAAACATACATATAGAGCGAGAGATACATTAACATTAATCAACACAAAAGCTCAAACCGTAATAAAAACTTAGAGCGGGCAAGACGGGGAACACATACCCCATCTTGCCCTCATGGGTCTTGATGTATTTAAAAAAGAAAACAAAATAAACAACACACAAGACAGAAATAAACCAGTTTTTACCTGTTAGCGTAATATTCGGCGCATGCGGATAAACTCTTATCTCATTTACACTACTATTACTTGTATATTAAACACGTACTAAACGAATTGAGAAAATAAGAAGAAAACTTGGCGAAATCACTTTTGTTTCGATAACCTAAAAAATACGTGTCGCACGAATCACATACGAGAGTGCACTGGAAGCCGTCGTGGTGCCACATCGTCTGTGCGAGTTTGAACGTGTTCGCGCGACTAGAAGGTTATAATAGACCGGGTGCCCCGTCTTGCCCGCCACCCCATCTTGCCCGTATCTCCCCTAATCAGACCTTGGTTCGGACACGTTTCGAATTTCACAGGAAGGAAAAAAATCAAGATAAAGAGGTTTTAAGATACGGGGGCTTTAAGAAACTTTATAAAACTTTGGAATATGATGGTGAAAATTTGAAATCGATACTATAGACAACATGGGCTCCTGATCAAAATTCCTCTGTATTAGTTTTGTTAGGTCTTTATTCTATTATTACATTATTAAGTACTTTATTGCCAGTTTAAGGAAACATTTTGACAGAAAAAGAAACTTTGAGCATATCTTTTTGAAGAAAACGTCTTTTATTGCTTTTTGGTGCCTGATTTTTTCTTTTTCTTGTTTTTTGATTAATTATTTATCTCCTTGAGGCTAGCAATTGCTGCAAATCTAACCTGGCCAATATTCTAGGATTTTCCTTTTTTCTTTACTTGAAAAAATCTTAAACTTTCTTTTCCCTCCTATCAGCTTGGTTTTCTTTAAGGAATCATAATTTTAAGAAAGGGAGCGATCACAGAACAGTACTAAACCAGATAACAGAGCAAAATGGCTTTTAACTTGAATGACCTTTAACCATGAACTTGAAATACTCATCCATAATGCAACTAATACTCAACCTGTGAATTTCACCCCTTTACTCTTCTTCCAAGAAAGTGCTCGAAACGACTGTCCTTTCGTTAATCTTCCTAGAAAACCTATTCGTGGAACGCATTTCTCCTTTTTTTGCCCCCTCAGCCCTTTCTGTTTCGAGTTGAAGAAAATGCTTTTGCTTGCTGCTTTGAAGATCATTGGGCTTCGAATCCGAAAATGATAGCATAGCCGGAATTTGAGACATAAGGTTTTTGTTGCCGTTGTGCTGTCACAGTCAAAACGGCCTTTGCTAACCAGAGAATCCACCGCAATCACATCGATTTGTCGAAAATGTCAGCCAGTATTTACTGCGTATTCTTTTAAAAACGTGCAGTCTGAACTATTTAGAATAGTATATTCTAAGTGAACGTTGTTGTATAATGAAGCGAGCAAAACCGATAACAAGCTTTTTAACCCCCCCCCCCAGGGGCGGCAAATAGGGGGAGCAAGAGGGGGCGGTTGCACCCCCAAATATTTTGCGCAGAATATTAAGAAATCAGGAAATTCAATTTACCTAACGCGCAAATCAGTGATCATATGCAATAGGAAGTTAAAAAAAAAAAAAAAAATCTGCAGATGATCTTTAGTAAAAGTTGATGAAATTCGAGACCTCAGCCACGAGCAAGTGTTTTTCGCTATTTGGATAAAAACTTTGAAATTCATGAATCATTTTCAGAACTTTCATAATAAAAAAAATAGATGGAGAATAAGTTTGTTTCAACTAAAGAAGAAATTTCCTCATATGGTTTAAATTAGTGATGTGCCGGATCGTCAAAAAAGTAGATCCGCAGATACGGATCCGGATCATTAGTGTCAAGATCCACGGATACGGATACGGATCTCTTTTTTTTTTCTTTCTTTTTTTTTTTTTTTTTAAACCCAATTCAACTATTCAAGTGTTGTTACGGAACTTAATTTGCTAAGGAAGGTATTTCCGTCAGAATAACCACTGCTTCTTCAAAAAATGAGGCGAAAATATAATCAAGACTATGATTTACTCTTTAAAGAAATCTCTGTTAAAATTGAGGGAGAGTTGGAAGGAACGGGTCAACGCTGTATTGATACTTAAATAGAATGTGATCAATTATTTCTAGCTTGCTCGGTAGATGTAGGATTCAGGAGCAAGAGTGCATGCTACTGGACAGGCTAGAAACATTTTTCGCATTTTATTTCAGCATAAATGCAGCGCTGACCCATTCCACCCAACTTACTCCGATCGACAGAATAACAGAGCCGGAAACACTTTTGAAAAACGGTAAATACAGAATTTAGTCTCACTTTTTTTGAAGAATGCCGAGAAAAACCAAAATGAAGAATAACAGAAACCCCAAATCAATAACAGAAACTAATATTAAACTAAAAATTAAAAAAAAAAAAAAAACATGCCGACCTGATATTGAGATGGGTTTTGCGGGTCAGAACGCACATTGTTAACAAATATGAACTGACAGCGGATAGAAATTTTAAATCATTGAGCTTTTCTCCTTATCCGACGATGAAATAGCTACCGATCACTAGTATAAAGGCTTTAAATTGCATTTAAAATTTCCTTAATACGATATAGCTTTTACTGTGTTTTTTGCATTTGTTTGGAACTTGGAAGTTCAAAACAAATATCAAACGCAGAAAACTTAGTTCTTTGAATTTGGGGCCAATATTTTTAACGTACGGGTAAGTTTTTACTACCATAATTCTGAAATACTTTAAGTCGGTTTTTATTAATACTTCTGGTAATTCAAGTTCTGCAGAAACGAGATCAAGCAAAGAACACTTTCGATCAAATCACCTTTTGAACGAAAAAAGAACTATCAAAATCGGTTCATCTGTTTAGGAGTTACGATGCCCCAAATAGACACACAGATACACTTTTAAAACTTGTTAATCGTTTCTTTGCTTCTGAAATGATACCTTATAATTTAAATAGGGAATAAAGCCTAATTTAAACGGAACTTAAGAGTCTTTTATTCAAATATTTAAGAATTTTTAGAATAGAAAAGATCCGTTTAAGATCCGTCAAAAAAGTAACGGATACGGATACAGATCTTTATTTTCCCTCGGATATCCGCGGATACGGATACGGATATCCGGAACATCACTAGTTTAAATGCCTCATACTTGTAAGTGCAGTGTTAAGATGATGCTTCTGCTTCCAATGTGAAAGGGCAATGCAGTGTGACTGGCCCGATTTTTACGAGAGGTTTCTTGGTATTTTGAGTTCATTGTTGCGCTCATATTTTAAATATACGTTCAGTTAGTGAGTAACATTGATTCCTTCTGTTAAGAGGCATATATGAGCAGTTCAATACATTGTATACTTTCATGGAAACTTCTTACAAAAGACACGCTATTTTTGAAAAAAGTTCGTGCATCAACAGATACTTTTGCTGGATGAGGTACAAAATGGTCTTCAAAAGTTAAAGCTAGAACTCTTGATCGGAGCTCCTATTAAGAGCTTCTTGTTAATTTGGATTTATTGGCCATATTAAAAAATAAATAAATAAAAAAGTGACAAAAATCCACATGATAATGCAAAGTCAAATGATTAACTCTATATTTTGTATCAAATAATAGATTCATTCAGTTTCTAATGAAATTAACACAAGATTTAGTGATAAATCTAAGTTCAATATTATATGTGCAGGTTATTGAACAAGATAAATAAAATATTTCAGTTACAAGTAAAAGTTGCTGAACGAAGCAAAAAGAATTGTTTTGCGAAGAGCCAGTGTACTTCAATGATGAAAAATGAAGACTAGAGCACAAATTTTAAACTTGCATGTTTTTTAAAGAGAAAATTTTTTAAGATGCGTTTTCTAACATAACTTTGTAGCTTCAATTATTTTTTCACCGATTCCAATCAACTCAGCTAACTGTGAAAGATCATTTTGGTGTCTCAGAAGGTTAGAGATTTTTTTTTTTTTTTTTGTGCAAGATGGGACGAGCGAGACTTTTATCTTCAGCTATACCGCCAAGAGCATGCCGCTGGATATTGACGGAATATAGTACCAAGATTTCCTCTTCTTCTGGATTCCAAAAATCGTTCATTAAAAATTTATTTTAGAAACGGTAGTATCAAGATCTTTTCTGTTATAGCTGACTATAAAATAAATTAAAAGTGTGGATATTAAAATTTGAATTTCTTTAATCACCTTACTTTAAAAAAAAATGTACTCGCATTTTATTCCACACTGAGAAAATTCATGTTTAAAAAACTCGACCCCCCCAAATGAAATGTTGAAATGCCGCCCCTGCCCCCCCCCCCTAAAAAAATGTAAATGACGAAAATGGTTGCTCTAAAAAGGGAAAGTTAACGTCCTCTGAAGAAAACGAAGTACAGTCTGCTGAAGCAGCATTAATTCGATCGAACCCTTCTGAAGGAAATTTTATTTTAATTTAAAAGAAAAACTGCATAGCATTAAAGGAATAAAATGTTTAAAAACGAAATAAATCTAGACTGTTCTGTACTATTTCTGTTAGCTTGGTTCGCATTAAAAAGTAGAAAATAAACAAGACTTCTGTTTATAACACTCGAAAATTGCTGTTGATCTCTCAAATAGATATTTATGTAAATTCTAAAGCAGGTAATAAAATTAAAAATAAAAACTTGAAAGGAGAACAGATGGTATGCAGCTTTGTGCAAATAACTTTCTACCGCCTATATTTCTTCCCTCTTTTTTAATTCAAATTTTATTAACTGCTTTAGAACTAGCATAAATGTAAATACATATAAAAAGCAACATATAAATATAACGATATGAAAAGTCATTTCATTTTTTGCACGTTATAATCAAGAAGTCTTTTTTTATTTTATTTCATGCTTTTAGTGCGAACCAAGTTAGTAAAAATAGTCTGACCACCGATGAGATTAAAAGTCAAACATCCAGTTCACAGGCGGAAATGGATCCATCTATTAGCTTTCAGGGATGCCAGCTTTTGTATCCATCTATTAGCTTTCAGGGATGCCAGCTTTTGTAGATGTGTGTTAGCCTCTAAATTAAGCAGTCACACTGAAATGAACGGAACACGCTCATCAGATATTTGATTTTCCCCCCTGATTTGGATAGACTGGTTTTGACTAGACCTGTTGCTAGAAAGTTTCACTTTAAATGAAATGGAGAAAAAGGAAAAAAAAAGTTAAATTTTCCAAAACATTACAAAAAATGAATAAATAAAAAAAAAAAAAATTCTTTGATTTTGTTTTGTTTGACACAAGTATCGAACTTGGGGGAACCCCATTCCAAAGTATGTAAAAGTTCACACACACACACACACACATATATATATATATATATATATATATATATATATATATATATATATATATATATATATATATATATATATATATATATATATATATATATATATATATATATATATATATATATATATATATATATAAAATAAAAGAAGTAACCCCCCCCCCCCGAAAGTCGGGTCTAGCTACGCCTCAGTTTGCCGGAATTGAAGGCGAGTTAGATTTATGATACTTCCTTGATTTTCGGCTTTAGATGTGGCTAATGCTTTCCAGGACCGTCGCCATAGGGGGTTGAGGGGGGTGTCTCACCCTCTCAGAGATTTCATCCAGTCGGCAAAATCAGTTTAAGTCGGCATTTTCAATGTTTCGGATTTTCAAAGCTTTTATTGATTGATTTTTTTTTAAAGTTATTTTCGGCTCTCCTCTGATATGCCCCCCTCTTGGCGAGATTTTAATTTTTCGCTCGATACGAAAATCGCCAATAAGGCGATAACTTGGCAACCCTGGTTTTGCAACTTGAACGCTGGAAAGTAGTTTCTCGAAGTCTGTCTTTTTGCACGTGTCTGTGTGGTAGGAGGTATAGGGGCTCATATGTTCCGCTCTTAGGGAGATTTTAAGTTGAATACTCTAAAATAAAGTTTCAATCCAAACTTTATTTTAGAGTATTCTTTTTCTTGTTGTTTTTTAATGTTAATTTAGTTGAATTTTCTATTTTAATTATGAGTTCGGTTTGTGATGTTGTCCAAATGTATCAATTGAAATTTTTGAATGAATCTTCTTTTTCTTTTTCGTCAGGTCGTCCAACGTTTGGACGTACCGGAGTCCTAAATAGATTTTTTATATTTAAACTAATTGAAAATAAAGAGGTTTTTTTAGAATTTTTAAGGGAAATTGGTTTACTTAAGAATGAAATGTTATGTTCTAGATGTAATTCTGTTATGAAAATTAAAAAAATTAAAAAATGTTCAGATGGGTTAATTTTTTTTTGTAGAAAGGTTATTGGGGGTGTTGTTTGTGGAAAAGAAGCAACGATCAGGAGTGGGTCATGGTTTAGTTCTAGCAAGTTGAAAATAGAGGAGATTTTTTTGATAACATATGAGATTTTAATTGGGACCAAAACTGCTGATATTGAAAGTCAATATTTTTTTTCATCACAAACTTTAGCCGATTGGCGAAATTATATTAATGAAGAAATATTAAATTACATTGAATTAAAATCCGAACAAATAGGGGGGGTTGGGAAAGTTATTAAGTTGATGAATCTAAATTTGGGAAAAGAAAATATAATCGGGGACATGCAGTTGAGGGACAATGGGTTTTTGGGGGGTTGAACGGGGTTCGGGGAAAACTTTTTTGGTTGCTGTTGGGGATAGGGGTAGGGAAACTCTATTTTTGGCAATTAAGCAGTGGATACTACCAGGCACGACGGTGCACTCCGATTGTTGGAGGGCATATGATACATTGGGGGAGGAGGGGTATGAGCATTTAACAGTCAACCATAAACTTAATTTTGTAGATCCAGAAACTAAATGTCACACTAACACAATTGAATCCACATGGAGACACGTTAAAAGTACTCTACCAACATATAATAGATTAGGGGATTTTAAATTTTATTTAGCTTATTATTTATACAAAAAAAATTGTGAATACAAAAATGAGGATATGTTTGTAAAGTTTTTGGAAATAATTCGCGAAATTAATTGGGTGGAGTACAAAATACAAGTAAAATAAGGTTGTTTTTTTTTGGATTTTTTTTTTGTCAAAACAAACATAATTTAAATATTTTTGTAAAGTAATGATAATAAAAAATGGGATAATTTCCCTAAGAGCGGAACATATGTGCACTGCCTTACGTGAGGAAGTAAAAGAAAAGTAAAAAAGGTAAGTGAATATATTTTGAATTATTGTGTTTTTAGTGTGTTTCTGGTAGTTTGTATTTTGGTCTGGTTGGCATTTTTGTAGCACAAAAATGGTGTTAATTTCACATAAAATCTGTGACTTTATTGTATACTGAACGGAGGAGATCTGTGACTTATATCCGACTGTGATGTATATTAAAAGTCGGAGGGATAACGGACCAAGCGGCAGCGAGGTCCTCGTATCCCGGAGAAACAACGGAAAAAAATTAATGCATTAATTTCATTAAATAATTAATGACATAATTTGAATTTTTCCTGTTGGCGCTAAAAAAGCATCGCTAAGAACGATGTATGACATATGACGTCATACATAGTTTTCTTGGCGACGCTTTTTTGGCGCCAACAGGAAAAAGTCGCCAAGAGGGGGGTATATCAGATTTGTTCCTTATCTTCATATTTCAAAGTTGCAAAAATTTAACCTTTTGGGTACTTTGCGCAAGAGAAAATAATGAAAAGGATCTTTATTTACATTCATTTTCATTTTGCTCACACTACGTACAGCAAACACGATCATTCAGCATTCTTTCGCAGACTGTTCCCTTGAGCGTGCATCTTCAGGACGCTTCTTTTACCACCGAGTGCTTAAATACGGCACTGTCCAGTGCCTAATCATCAAATTCACCAGAGTCGGCATTTTTGACTCATTAGTTTCAGCATTCACGACACGAAGTGTTTGGCTTTTTAAAATATGTATAATACACATATACACATATTTATAATTAATAATAAGCATTTACGGGATGAAAGAAAACATGAAGAGTTTGTGCGGGTATGTATACCACGTCTGACTGCGGGTATGTATACCATGTCTGACTGCGCTTCATGTTCATTCTGATGAATTCATATCGCAGACACGAACATTTTTTTCATCTGCTCATTATGCTGATTGCTTACTTTGCGACAGCTCATTTTGCCGACACAATAAAGCATCGATCCCCTCAGAAAGTTCATCTATAGAGTCGGCATTTTTGCTTTTTCAATTGATTCTAGATTCAAAATATTTGAGTGCAAAGTAATGTCTTTTAATAATGAAAGAAAAATCAAAAACATGTATATACTAGTATAGTTTGTATAGGCATGTCTAGTGCATCCTGTGATCATACTGACGACTGTTCTTCTGAAAGACATAATTCACCAACTGCTAATTGCACCGTATTTCCAATTTACCGACATTCATATTACCAGAATTTGATTTTGCCGACACTGATATATTGACGCTCCGAACTTAAATTTTTGGAAAATTCTCAATTTGAGAGAAGTTTTCAATTTGCTGAAGAATAAAATATGGGTATGCAATGCACACATGAGAAGGAAAATTCAGGAATTAAAAAAAAAAAAGCAATAATGTCCCAAAACTTGCCGAATCATCCAGTGGCGTAGCTAGACCCGACTTTCGTGGGGGGTTACTTCTTTTATATATATATATATATATATATATATATATATATATATATATATATATATATATATATATATATATATATATATATATAATCGCTTGGAATTTTTTCCTTTTCTCTTTTTTTCTTTCTCTTCTCTCTTCTTTTTCTCTTTTTTTTTTTTTTTTTTTTGAGACTAAGGTTTCGGGGGGGGGGGTTTTGTCCCCAAAACCCCCCCCTTAGCTACGCCCCTGGAATCATCAAACAAGTTTTGCCGAATAAGAATATTTTGATGAGGACACAGGGTCATTGGCAGTTTCAGCTACAATCGACAATTTTTATTTTTAGAGTTAATTCTGAATGTCATGGACGTTTTGGATTTGAACGTTAAGTCCGACATTCATAAATTCTAATCGAGTGTTTATTCTGTAAAATCTAAAAAGAAAAAGAAACCTTAATATATTATTTAGAAATTACCCGGAAATCTGTATTGCACATTAAGATTACCAAACTATGAGCAATCAAGATGCACGTTTCAAACATTTTTTTAAAAATAATTATTTAGAACATTATTTGAAAAACCCAGGGAAATTCTCAGTTTAAAAATACAATAGCTTCTGCCCGTCGACACATTTATGAAATTGTATCATCAATAGAAACCATATCAAAGTGGAAAAAATACATGGGACGCCGAAACTAAAGCACATTAAAATAGAGAGAAAGATAGTGAAAATATTGCAATACAAAGTCACATTTGTACTTATAAGTGTTTGTTTTTGAAACAAACTTCTGAACGCACATTGAGCACTATTTCCAGTTTTTATACGCCTAACGAGTAAAAAACGAAATAGTATTTTACTAGTTGCGGTAATTTGTCGACCATACAAGTGTCAGGACGTTTGTCCGTCAATTGTAGTACTCAGAAATGTCGCCGCCGAGACGGCGTAGTCGTGTGGGGGGTACATAAGAAAGACCCGTTTGACACTAGAAACACAGAAATGTCGGAAATTCAGGGGGGAACTAGGAGCTCGAGGGACAATTAAGGAAATCCTAGATCAGTGGTTCCCAATCTTTTTTAGTTCATCGCCCCTTTCCGAAGTTAAATTACACCTATCGCCCCCACCCCACACGTTCTTCCCTTAAAACCACAAATTAGATGGCGCTGATTTTAGTGAAGATTAATGTTACTGAACGCGCCTAATTTTATTTTGAAGCTTCAAAAAGTGCATGATAAAGCAATAATTAGCTTTGAAACTGATTTTTTTTATTTTTAACACCTCCCCCCCCCTCCCAAAAAAAAAAGAAAAAACGTAATTTGAAGTGCTTTAATTAACCAACGTCATTTACATACTTAGCAAAAATAAAAATACTACATTTTTCAGTAACATGCTTTTTTTTTAATTAAAATCCGGAAAAAATTAAATTTTAACTGTTAAGATTTGTTTTTTTTTTTTTACCTTTTTAATGGCTGCCTTGTGCTTGATGGAACTCTGTTAAAGCTATGATGTCTGGCTTTATATTAGTGAGATTTAATCTGAGGTCCCCTTTGAGGCAGATGTCCAATCTATTTCTTTGCTTCGAGAGAAGCTGCACTACAGAGCTAAATTCTCTTTCAACTAAATATGTTGAATGGAATGAGATGAGGAGAAGTTCAACTTTTTTTCCAAAGTTGTGGGTAACTACCCATAAGCTTCACCCAAGCAAGTTCGTAACCGTATTGCTTGAAAGTAATTTTTGATTCACAATCAAATTTCAAATCCATAAACTCTGTCTGCAAAGAGTTTTCCAGTTCATCCACATCTTCAAAACTAAATAAGTCTAAAATCCAGTCAGGAATTTGTAAGATGATCAAATCTGCAAACCTTGATTCCATGTTCTTTTTTAACTGATCAAGGTGATCAAAAAAATTAAAAAATTTTCTTCAGGAAATTCATCATCCACGATTAATTTTTTTTTTAGAGTCGGAAACAGGATAAGTTCTTTACAGCCAATATTTGCCTTGTGGATTTCGATTTTGGCAATGAATGCTGAAATTATGCTTTTGGCCTTGATTAGGCTCATCTTGTTTCCTTGAAGCTTAATGTTGACTTCGTTCATTTTTTCAAAAATATCTGAGATGTGCAAGTTCCAATTTGCGCTGTTTCAAATTCTCACTTAAAGCAGGATCATGCAAGTCGAGAAACTCAGCTACAGAGTCGAATAATTCAAAGAAACGGCGCAAACAGTTTCCTTGGGGAAAGCCATCTCACAGACGTATGTAAAAGCAAATGTTCGAATTTTTCATGGCTTTCATGGCAAAGCTCTCGAAACAGCCGATTATTGAGAGAATTAATTTTGATCTTGTTAATACCAGTAATGACTAATTGTAAGGTTTCATGTAAAACACCACTCATTTTTTTGCAGCCAAGTGTTGACGATGAATAACACAATGGATGGTAATCACTTCTAGCACTTCTTTTTTAAGGTGTGCAAAAAACCCAATAAGACGACCCGCCATGGCAGGGGCACTGTATCTGCTGCGCAAGCACTTACATTTGTCAGTGGAATTTTTTTCTTCAAAATAATCCTTCACCGCTTTAAAAATCGACGATCACTTTGTATCAGTAATCAAAGTTCTGGCGAACAACATTTCCTCAGTTATCTCTTTCAGCTCATTAATAAACCTCACGTAAGCTAATAAAATAGTTCTGTTACCTGTCACAGTTGATTCATCAATCTGTAGTGCAAATTTACTTTGTTTCAGAACATTTATGAGTTTGCACTCAACGTCAGCAGCCATTTCATCTATTCTCCTGGAAACTGTGTTGTTACTCAGGAGGAGAGATTGACTTATCTTTTTACTGGAGCCATCACCAAGCAAAATTTCAACTATTTTTTTGGCAGCCGGTAGAATAAGAGATTCACCAATCGAATGAGGCGTACCACATTTTGCTATCAAAAGAGACACTTCGTAAGAAGCAAGAAGCCCTTTGTCAAAATCTGTTGCTTGTCTTCTATGTAATTCATCCACCTTAGGCCGTTTATCCGCTTTTGTTTTGAGGTCTTGAAAATAACTGAGAGGCTTATTTACTTTGTCACCATGTACTCTTGACAAATGCTCTTTCATTCGCGAGGGCTTCATCGCTAGAAAATGTTTTATCGCACAAAAGACAATGCGGAAACTGCACATTTTGCGGTGGGTCACGTGACAAAACCAAATGTTAATTACTCTGCTGAATACTGCCGGCACTTCTTTTTCGAATTTATATCGAGCTTCCACACTACGAAACATGCACAATTAAACAGAAATTCACTAAATTAAATCAAACAATAGAAACTACATAAGGAGGTTTATGCGCTGATTACAAGATTCTAAATGACAACTGATAAGTAAATGCAAAAATCCATTCCTACACATATCCATCTACTTTTCAGGCGTTAAATATATGCTGGCGCCAAAGGTCATACAGTGCTTACAAGATTTTTTTTCTTCCTCGTGAAAACGGCAATAAAATAAAATATATTATTTTTCGCTTTTGGGATTTTTTTTATCCGAACAGATTTGACTGAGCTGTAAATCTTACATGCCTTACTTTCTTGGAGCGACTTTCTTTGATTTGGCGTGCCATATGCTTGGTTCGGAATGACACAACATAGATATTCTGAAAGATATTTCTGAATTGTGTACTGATTTGTTTTAATAAATATAGTTTTTGAAATGTCAAGAATTTTCCATTACCAGGTATCCGAATACCGGTCGCCCCCCTATCGCCCCTCAGAAATTTATCGCCCCTAGAAGAGTTCAATCGCCCCTTTGGGGGGCGATCGCCCCCAGGTTGGGAATCACTGTCCTAGATCAACTGTGTTTTTGTTTGCGTTGAGTTTTGAACGGTCTGTCCGGAGTCCTGCTGTGTGACCTTTCCGCCAAAAGAAGAAAGTGGTTATTGGCGCTGTGGAGCCTTGATGACAAAAGTTGCATTGCGTTTGATTTTCAATGCTGACTGCATCAAGGAGTAGAGCAGACGACTTGAATGACTATCCTACATAGAGTTATTTTATTTATTTAGCACTGCCAAAAAAAGTTTAGTTGAAATTTCGAACTTCACTTTGCAAGTGAACGAGCAATAATATTTTGTGGCAAGGAAAGAAAAATCTGAAAGCATATGATCTTAGTTTGAGGGAAAAAAAACTTATTGAAATGCAGCAGATGAGGTATGATTATTTTAATGTAATTTTTCAAAGTTTTATTTTGAGCTTATCTTTTGTACATATCTTCCATTAAAATATTGAAAAATAAAAGTTGTGAATTGGATGCTAGCCGGGATGGAAAAATGGATGTCTATTGGCCCCTGTTACACATTCGCAGTGTTGAAAGTTTTAAAAAAAGAAAAGAAAGAAAATTAATGAAAGAAAGAAAAAGAAAACAAATGAATGTTTTTTTTTACTGTAAAATTTAAGGAATGCCGGACATAACGTCCAGATCCAAAACGTCCATGGACATAACGTCCAGGTCCAAAACGTCCGAGGGAAATATTATTTAGGAACATTTAAAACTGTACATCATTAAAATTACCAAACTAAAGGCATCTGAAATACGTTTCAAACACTTTTTTTAACCAATAAAGTAGAAAAAAAAAGTAGTGAGTGCGGTATTGAAACGCCTGACAAGCTTCAGTTTAAAAAAGTGGATAAATAAACAAACAAGACAGTTTCTGAGAGGCAACCCTCACATCTATACTTCTACTTTTTTATAAACCACGATATCATCACGAAAATCAGAGTAAAGTGGAAAAAAGTAAAGACCGCCAAAATTATGTTTTAAATAGAGAAAAATATTTAAAATTTAGTAATGAAAAATCATACCAGTCGCTCCAACGGAAAAAAGTAAAGTTAAATAAAAGTTATCGATGGATACAGGCATTCAGGATTCCTGATTTTTAAGGGTAAAAAGTTATCTAAGCTATCACTACAAAATACGTCGTCTGAAATTTCGGTTTTTGGTATTCAATTTCAACTGACTTTAAATCAGTTAAGTTACCGGATCCAGTTCAGCCTTGTCACGATAAAGCCTTTCCCTGCATGTTAAACATTACCAAAATATATTATCAAATTATCATGGTGAGAGTTTCATTGCTGAAACATGCGGGTTACTCGATCATGGGCTATTATTCATATTAGGATTATTTTTCGTTGAATCGCTAAATAAGCTTCATTACGAATAATGCTAATAATTGGTAGCTTTTAATTATTAATTAATAATTTAAAACTCCAATACACTCGTATTTGTGAATCTGGGTATTTTTAAAAAGATATAAATAGCCGCAAAATCTATGCATGAGTAATATGATTGAAACTTAACTAGGAGACAGCCATAGGTACTGAAATGTTTTCACCTACAATAATGGTAATAATTCACTTAAACATGCTCAGAAAATATTTTTAAACATTAAAAATTGAAATAGCTCTCATTTTTCTTTTTCTTTTTTTTTTAGTTATTTATAAATAAGACTTTGAATTTCACTGTGTACTGACATCAGACAGAGTTAGACCATTTTGACGCTCTTAATCATCAATACTGTTCTTTTAAATTGATACTCACTCGTTAAATGTCAAAATTGTACTTACAGTTGCTGCCATAGATGCTAGGGGGCTTGTAAAAAGAGCAGAATGCGATTATTTGGGAAATTGACATAAAAATCGTAATTTTAGGCCACAATTGGTAATGTGGAAAGAGGATTTGGAGTACCTCTCGGAATATTTGTAAAATTGAAGTCAGTTTTAGGACTATCTTTGCTGATATTAGGGGGTCAAGAGTTTCTTCCAGAAATTTTTCAGATTTGGAAGTTTTCAGAACGCAATTTTAGACAATTTTTGCAGACATTAGGTAAGAGGTGGTGTTTCAGAATTTATCTCAGCAAAATTTTGAGCAATTTCAGGCTATCTTTGATGTTTGGGAAAGCGTGTGGCTCGGAAACTCCCAACTAAATTTTTTTAAAAAATTGAAATGCTAAAACGCGTTTGAGGCTAATTTTGATGACGTTTGGGAAAGTATAGGTCTTGGCGGATGTCTCAAGAAAATCTTCGATTTTGAAGTTTCAAAAGCGAAGTTTTAGGTTATGTGTAGAGATGAAAGGGGATTGAGGGAATTGTTCGAAATTGGAGGCTTGAAAGCAGGGCCACCGAGAGCCAAGGCCCAAGGCGGGTCCCTTGTTGGTTGTTGGTTTGCTTTCTGGGCCAGTTTCCACCCATAAAACTGATAAAATTTATACTAGTCTGATTTCGAGCTGGGCCCCTGGTCAGACCCCTAGTTTCCGACTAGGTAGACATGGCCTTTTATTGGCAAGGGAATTTTAAAAACCCCATTTTTGGAGACAGAAAAGAAATGTTAAAGTTTTTCGAGGGACAGCCTCTGAACATCATCGCAGATCGTGTAAAAATACGTTTTTCGAATTTCAGTCTCAGAAATTTTCGGGGTGAGTCTTCTAACCCCACTGTTTCCCCCCAACACTAAAAAGATGTCATTAACCTCTTCTTTCTTTAATATGATTAATAGTGGTCTATGATTGCCTATGGAGCTTGAATTTCACAAAATTGTAAAGGGAGCGCCCCTAGGCCCCATCCCTTCCCCTAACGGATCCAAAGATAGCTTAAAATCGCATTCTTAAGTTTTCGGTTTCGAAAAAATTTCCGAGCCTGCTCTCACCCTAAAATCGTCAAAGGTTGTCTAAAATTTCGTTTTCAGAATAACATTTTTTAAAATTCTTAGGGGGAGAACCTCCCGAACAACGTTATTTCAAACCTTTCATTATCATGGTATAACTCATATTATATTCTCTATATCATATTATATACTCTATTTCTCCGCATACAATGCAATTCTCTTGATTTGTATTCTTTTAACCTTTTTAGTGCGCTATGGAAATATTCAATCAGAAACAAGGTATTCAAAGATACCTAAACGGATGATTACCGTGAGATTTTCTTTTCTTCCAAAAACATGCTTTGCTTATGTAATATAATTAATTCACCATGTAGTATGAAAACTTTTTGTGTAAGTAGAAAATATTCTTATGGGTTAAACTTAAATTTTGGATGGTTAAAATATGTTTCCTTTCTTTTTTTTTTTTTTTTTGTCGAATTTCCTAATTATGTCTCCTCTAAAAGTAAATATAATTCCTCGTAAACTTCCTAAACAATCAAGAGTCTTTTAAAATCGAGGGTCATGAATGTTTGTTTATGCCATTCCCTTTTTTCTAGCTAATCTGCCATTGTCCACTGATGATCTGTCAGTACCTACACTGTTAAAAAAATTTCCTGAAAATAACGGAGAAAGTACCGGCAGCAAAGTTGCCGTAAATATTACGTTTACGTTCAATGACTTTCCGTGATTTAACAGAAGCTCCATTTCTTATTTCTCCGTAGTTGCAGTTTTCCGTTTATAAATTTCTCGTGACTGAACGAAGATTCCATTTCTTATTTTTCCGTTCATTTACGATCTTTCTGTGTTTTAACTGAATTTATGTTCCTTATTTTTTCATTGCGATATTTTTTCCATTTCTCACTTTCCCGTATTTAAGTAAAAAGATTTTATTTTCAAAAAATATTTAAAAAGTTATGTCAAATATTGACTTTTCGTTTCATTAAAAATTTAGTTCTTTAAAATGATATATAATACAGATATAGTTAACTATTCTAAAATTATTACTTTTTTTTTATTTGCATTTGTTACTCAAAGATTTTTTAAATTAACATTTGGAGAGAGAACTTACCTAACATACCAAGCATCCATTTGCTGACCAAAACTTTTTATATCAACTTCAGATGAGTCAAATTAATCAAATAGTACTAGCAGAAAAATTGATGGATTTGAATAGGACACCAATTATCCCTGCTGATACTGTTCGATATTCCCTTCGTCGTACATTGTCTGGGGTGGCATGGAAAAACATACATGAAAAATATGATATTTTTATTTGCAGAATATGTCAAATAAAATGCTATTAAAAACAGGTTGACGTTATCATATAATAATATACCTGATAGAGAGTACCGCATATCTATTGTGTTTAAAAACAGAATCATTGACATGCACGTGAAGAATTTTTGGTTCAGATGCTACATCCCCCCCCCCCCAATGATATCCAAATTTTTCACTCATTGGAATCGCAACATAGATTTTTAGTACATAATCATTATTACTTAAGCATATATCAATATCAATCAGTTCGTTTTACCCGGAATGTTTTTCCAAGAAACTTGCAATAATCTCAAATAAGTTGTTGGATAAGATCTTAATAAATTAAATTAAGTACTTATTGTTGCCAAAACTTTCATTGTATATATCAAAGATCAACAATACACCTTTATTTAGAGATTTAAAATAGTTACTTTCAGTATTCCAAACTGTGAAGCGAATCCCCCCCCCCCCCAAAAAAAAAAAACTGAGTGATTTTTCCTATCTTGCTCGCACACCACGATAATCTCCGGTATAGGTACGAAGTGGCATTTAGCGTATTAATGACTTTCAAGAATGCGTAAGAGCAATAAAAAATAACTCTATAATAGTTGTATAAATTCTAAATAAACTATCATTGGAATTCCATCAAATGCATATTAACAAGGAAAATACATTTGTATATTAACATGTACAAAGATATTCAACAACACTTACATATGACCAGCGGTGCTAAATGCATCTGGATACAGATAATCCAATAGGCTTTATTTTAAATTGATAACACGAGATCCTTGAACTATTCTCACTGCTAGAGCACACAATATGACTAACGAATAGAATTGTTCAAAGTATTGAGCAAAATATTAAAAGCACAAAAATATTCTAATACTAACTCAGTAAAACCCACATCAAATCACCAGGGCGATCAAAACACATCTGCCAGTCTAAAAATGGCGCGAAAATTTTTCCAAACCTACAAAGCTCAAAGGCGTATAAACAATTTCGACATAAGAGTATATAACTCTCCAGACATGAAATAGCAAGCTATCTATTTTGTCTACAGCATCTGAGTTGTTATTCTAAATATGCTTTTAATTAGCAAAATGTAACAGTGCGATTAATACGCACTATCAATAAGTGATGTTTATCATGACTTGAAGACTAATCGGAGCAAACTACAGCACAGTGGTAACCCTAGAAATGGAAAAAATTCCGTTTTCGTCGGGATGTTTACGTTTTTGTAAGGAAAAAATACATTTTGAAGCATTACAGAAATATTCTGTTAAAATCAGTCAGAAAACTACCTGAATTTTCAGTTTTTTTTTAACAGTGTACACTGTTAAAAAAATTTCCTGAAAATAACGGATAAAGTACCGGCAGCAAAGTTGCCGTAAATATTACGTTTCCGTTAAATTATTTTCCGTGACTTAACAGAAGTTCCATTTCTCATTTCTCCGTTTAGTTCTGTTCTTCCATTTATAAATTTTACGTGATTTAACGAAAATTCCATTTCTCTCCTTTCCGTTGATCTATTTTTCCGTTTTTAAATTTTCCGTTCATCTATTTTTTCCGTTTTAAAAACTTTCTGTGTCTTTACAGAACTTTCGGTTCTTGATTTTTCGTTGCGCTATTTTTTCGTTTCTCATTTTCACATATTTTACTGAAATTTCATTTTCGTTTTCTATCCTATATTTAAAATGATATATAATAGAAAAATAGTTTAACTATTCAAAAACTATTATTTTTTTTAATTTGTATTTATTACTAAAATATATTTTAAGTGAAATTTTTGCTTGATAAACTTACCTTTCAAGCATCTCGAAATTCGCACCTTCAGATGAATGAAAATAATCGAAAAGTACCAACAAGGAAATTAGTGGATTTAAATATAACACCAATTTTTGATGCTGATACTGCTCGATATTTCCTTCGACTTCTTCTCGTACATATTCTGGCGTGGCATGGAAAAGCATACATGAACAATAGAATATTTTTATTTGCAGAATGAGTCAAATAAAATACCATTAAAAACCGGTTGATTTTATCATGGAATAATATACCTGATGGAGAGTACCGCATACCAATTTACTGTGTTTAAAAACAGAATCATTGACATACACGTGAAGAATTTTTTGCTCAGATGATGTATACCCCCCCCCCCCCCCTGTGATTTCCGCATTTTTCACTCATTGGAATAGCAACATAGATTTTAAGTGCATAAGCATTATACTTAGGCTAAACATATCAATCAGTTCGTTTTACCCGAAATGTTTTTACAAGAAACTTGCAATAATCTCAAATAAGTTGTTGGATGAGATCCTAATAAAATAAATTAAGTAATTTATATTTATTATTATAAATGAAATGTCGAAAGGAGCAATGAATGTTTCCAGATTTCTAAGTAGTCAAGAAAACTTATTCTTGTCAAAATTTTAATCGTATTTTCAAAGATTAACAATCTACTCTGCCTTTTCGCAAAAAATATAACTGCAAGAAATACTTTTATTTAGAGATTTAAAATGTTTACTTTCAATCAGTCAACAAAAAAAAAAAAAAAAACTGAGTGATTTTTTTTTTCTGTCTTGCTCGCACACTACGATAATCTCCGGTTGATGCGAAATGTTGGCATTTAACGTTTTAATGATTTTCAAGAATACAACGCGTTAGAGCAAAAACAATAACTTTATAATAGTTCTATAAATTCTAAATCAGCTACCATCGGAATTCTATCAAATGCATATTAACAAGAAAAATACATTTGTATTTTAACATGTACAAAGATATTCAACAATACTTACATGTGACCAGCGGTGCTAAATTTAAGTGTCTCCATTGCATCTGGATACAAGTAATCCAATAGCCTTTATTTTAAATGGATAACACGGGATCCTAAAAGTATTCTCACGGCTAGAACGCACAATATGACTAACGAATAGAATTGTTCGAAGTATTGAGCAAAATAATACACCGCAATAATATTCTACTACTGACTCAGTAAAACCCTCATCAAATCATCAGGGTGATCAAAACACATCTGCCAGTCTAAAAATGGCGCGAGCATTTTTCCAAACCTACAAAACTAAAAGGCGTATAAACAATTTCGACATAACAAGTATATTACTCTCCAGACATGAAATAGCAAGCTATCTATTTTGTCTACAGCATCCGAGTTGTTATTCTAAATATGCTTTTAATTAGCAAAATGTAACAGTGCGATTAATAAGCACTATCAATGAGGGATGTTTATCATGACTTGAAGGCTAATCAGAGCAAAGTACAGCACAGCGGCAACCCTAGAAATGGAAAAATTCCGTTTTCGTCGGGATGTTTACGTTGTTGTAAGGAAAAAATACGTTTTGAAGCATTACAGAAATATTCTGTTAAAATCAGTCAGAAAACTACCTGAACTTTCAGGTTTTTTTAACAGTGTATCCTCTCACCTACAGTCTCCAATAAATAGCCTAAAACTGCGGTTTTAAAACTTTAGTTTCGAAAACCTTTCGGGGGAAGACCCCCGAACCCCCCATTCCTTTTCTTCGCTTGAACAAACATAGCATAAATTTTTGTCTCAAGAAATCTTGAAAACAGAAAAGCACCCAAAACCATCCTTATTTTCATAATAAAGTCCAAAATTGACCCCAGCGAAAAAGGTAATGGGAAGGAACCTGCGCCCTTTTTTTCTTAAAATATAGAACAAAGCCTAAAGTCAATTTTTTAGGATGCCAATGCGGGAAGGCAGTATATATTGACTTTTATCGAAATTAATGCATCTCCTTAGCATTACTAATGCTAGTCTACAATGCGTGTTCCAGACTTCAATATGTAACAAATTCCAGTCAAAGGCAATATATATATATATATATATATATATATATATATATATATATATATATATATATATATATATATATATATATATATATATATATATATATATATATATATATATATATATATATATATATATATATATATATATATATATATATATATATATATATATATATATATATATATATATATATATATATATTACTTATGTGCGTATGTATTTGTCGGCAAATGTCGGGAGTCAGTCGGCAAAATCAGTTTCAACACCCCCCCAAACGAATCCACTTGGCGACGGCCCTGATGCTTTCAGAAGCTTCTTAGCGTAGCAGGAAGATGTCAAGCAGTTATTATAAACGAGCTTAAGTTTTATGTGAAAGGGCCAGACACACGGTT